>NC_080176.1:36034541-36333988 GCF_950295315.1 Erinaceus europaeus
TAAGGAGGTTAATGATTTACAGTGCAGATGTTGAGATATGAATACAATGTTATTATGCACAAGGACCCCCCCAGTTCTATCTCACCCCTCCTTGCCCATATTCCTTTGTTTTGATGCAATACAATACAGTATACCTAATCTATGTTTCATTTGGGGTTATCCCTCTCTGTCCTCATTATATCTTGCTTATAAGTGAGATCATTTGATACTTATTCTCTTTTGGGTTTATCCCATTCAAAATGATTCCCTCCAGTTCAATCTACAATACAGATGAGATAACTTCATTGTTTTTAAGAGCTGAGAAATACACCATTACATATCTATGCCACAAGTTTTTAACCACTCATCTGTTGTTGGACACCTAGGTTACTTCCAGGATTTGGTTATTACAAATTGTGCTTGCCATGTACATAGATATAGATAGATTTCTTCAGATAGGTGCTTTTGTGTCCTTTGGAGTTTTCATTTTTTTAATATGTATTCCCTTTTGTTGCCCTTGTTGTTTTATTGTTGTTGTTGTTATTGATGTTGTCATTGTTGGATAGGACAGAGAGAAATGGAGAGAGGAGGGATGTAGGAAATTGTGAGGATGTGGTTGAACATGGTGGGACCTCCCATTGAAAGATGGGTGCCTGAGGGGCACCCCCATCCTATCAGTCTCTCTGTAATAAGAGGTTGAGCAAGGAAGGACATGACCTCGAGGGTCTGCCCCAACTATTAGCCTCCCTGCCTCACAAGGACCATGCATTCCTTGACACAATAGCCCACTCCATTGTTATCTATATATCATTGTTCTGCTCTATCAAACAGTAACTGAAGGTCCCCTTCCTACTTTCCCACTCCTTTCATTCCTTTGATCATATCTGATCCATCTTCTCTCTGCCCTCAGGACCCCTTTTTGTCTCCTGGTTATTGATAACCCTATTTCCTCATTCCTTCAAAGAGTTAAACCCCTTGCTCAACAGTCACTAAACAAACCCTGACCTTTTCGCAACCCCTAACAATTTTCTCATTCCTTAGATCACTCATAAAGAAGCACTGACCCTCTCCAGACCCCTTGCCTCTCTACCATATATGATATAGACAATTTACTTCCTCCTGCAACCCCTTAAAAACACTGCTTTGGGGGTCGGGCAGTAGTGCAGTGAGTTAAGCGCATGTGGCACAAAACACAAGGGCCAGAGTAAGGATCCAGGTCCAAACCCCCAGCTGCCCACCTGCAGGGGAGTCGCTTCACAGGAGGTGAAGCAGGTCTGCAGGTGTCTCTCTTTCTCTCCCCCTGGCTGTCTTTCCCTCCTCTCCCCATTTCTTTCTATCCTATCCAAAAATGAACAGCATCAACAATCGCAATAATAATAACCACAATGAGGCTACAATAGCAAAGGCAACACAAAAGGGGGGAAATGGCCTCCGGGAGTGGTAGATTCATGGTGCAGGCACTGAGTGAGCCCCAGCAATAACCCTGGAGGCAAAAAAATAAATAAATAAATAAACCTGCTTTGCTGTTCAATAAATGAATTGTTCAACAACACAGTTCCTGGGTCATCTCTTGTCTCATCACTAGCCACAGACACTGAGAGAGTCCCATAGTACTCTCTCCTACTGCCTCGAGGTATATCCTTCGACATCCATATATGGTGCGCAACAGAATGGGCATGTCAGAAAGCCTATACCCGAGAAAGGCCTCCCCTCAAGAGCCCGGCAGAGGGAAAGGCAGAGAGGGGGAAAGAAAGACATCTGCATACCTGCTTCACCTCTTGTGATTTGACTCCTCTGCTGGTGGGGAGCTGGGGGCTCACCGGGATCCTTAGGCTGGTCCTTGTGCTTTGTGTCATCTGCACTTAACCTGCTGCACTCGCTCCCAATGCCCCTTTGTGTCCTTTGGGTAAATTCCCAGGAAATAAATTGTAGGGTCATAAGGTAGGTCTCTTTCTAGTGATTTGAGAAATCTGCAGACTGTTTTCCAAAAAGGTTAGATCACTCTACACTCCCACCAGCAGAGCAGAAGTATCCCTGTTTCCCCACATCCTCTCCTACATTTTCACAGGTATAAAGTGGTATCTCACTGTTCTCTTTATTTGCATTTCTCTGATGGTCACTGACTTTGAGCACATTTGCATGTTTGTTGCCTCTCCAGATCTCTTCTGTGACATTTATGTCCATGTTCTCACTCTATTTTCCAGTGAGATTGTTTGGGTTTTGGTGTTAAGTTTTCTAAGCTCTTATATATTTCAGATATCAGTTCCTTATTTGGTGTGTGTTGTATAAAGATCATCTCCCACATTGTAGGCTATCATTTTGTTAAGGTGATGGAAAATACACCTCTTTCTCTCTCTCTCTCTCTCTCCCTCTCTCTCTCTCTCTCTCTCTCTCTCTCTCTCTTCTCTCTCGCTTCCTCTCCCTCTCTCTCTCTTTGGTACTCAACGCCATGAACACTCTCAGAACTATAGAATATCCAGAAGCACTGTGAACATATCTCCCTCAAACCATAAGGGGAACAAAAAGAGAAAAGGAAAAGGAAAAGGCCTCTGTACTTTAAAATGCAAAGTCTCTTATACCAGAAAGTCAATGGCGAGAAGCTTGACTATTTAGCTCAAATATATAAAAGCATTTTTATCATCAAGTATACCCAAGAATAAAATAGGGGAAACATTTTAAAGTGCACCTCAAAGCGTAAATATATCCAGTAAAAAAAAAAAAATCAAAGGTGACTAAATCCGAGAACAAAAAAACCTGTGAGGTATCTCAGTCCTAGGGTCTCTACGGACATGTTTTTGAAGCTACAGAAGTCATTCTACCTGTCCAGAGATAACTAGGAATACAAAAGGAGATCATGTGTAACTGCAACAAGGCAGGGCAAGAATGATTTCAGGAAGCCACCAAATCAATGGTGAGTGCAAATACATGTGGCTTGTGACACAGAGGAGCCTAGGGAGAGATTAAGTGACTGGTAACAGTCCAATAGTTTACAACTTGAGGCACTATCTCAAGTCTATTTCACCAACAAAAAGACAGCTGAAGGGAGGAGAGGATTCCCTGAAGACTCACCAACTGCAACTGTGAGTCTCCATTGCTACTGTCTTCAGAGGACAGAACATCAGGGGGAGGCCCTGTGCTGACAACGGGGGACAGAGAACTAATCAGGAAACTCAGGAGAAGATCTATACCTCAGTAGCCTAGCAGTGGGGCTGTGTGGTGGGAGCCTTTCCATGTTATTCTCCTGATGAGAACACAGTGAATAGTTGACTCAAAACCTACAGACTATAAATGAGAATTGTTTAGAAACTCACAGGGCCCAGCAGTGCTGCCCAGCTTGGCAGAGGAGCTGAATTGAGCCTAGAGCCATGGATCCTTGAGGCATGAAAGTTTCTTTGCATAACCACTGTACTATTTCTCCCACACCCTGCTTTATCTCTTGGTCAGGAGTAAAGGATTAAGCTAATAAGCCTACTTAAAGTTTAAAATCCCTCAGACTCCCGTAGCCTACAGGGAAGAAAAAGAACAAAAAAGGCTTTTGAGCCACTGTTCTCCAACTCAGGGATTAAAATAATATTGAAACAACTGTTAATTTTCACAACTGTGAACACTTTAAGTACCATATTTAGACAGAAGTCAATCCAGGTAAGAGGATCAGTAATTTGAAAAGAACTGAGAGAGGGACCTCATAACATACTATATAGAATGGTTAAACCAACAAGAAGAAATATTGGAGAAATGGACCAGGACAAGAGTCCAGATAAAAGCACCCCAAAGATTGAACCACAAAATAATGAGGTGAACACCCAAACACTAGTTAAGGAAATAATCACAGCAGTAAGTAAAGAGTTTGAAAGAATTGTCATCACAAATGAAGAAAAAACAAATGAGATTCGAGAATAAAAAACTAATTATCTCAAGGTAATTAGAGAGCTGAAAGCTAAAAAACTGAACCAAGGACAGAACTAGCTGAACAAGCTCAAACAGTACCAGAACAGTGGAACAAAATAGATCAACTCCAGAAAACAGTAGAGGAGAGAGAGAGAATAGAATATATGAGGCAGAATTAGCAAGATCAAGCATGAATTAGAAACAACTAAAAAATAAGTAAGAGATTTTAAAAAGATATTAATAGGTAATAAAAACAACAACAGAGACCTATGGGATGTCTTCAAAAGAAATAATATATGTATTATTGCTTTATCAGAGGAAGAAAGAAAGGGAGAGGAAAAAAGCATTCCTCAGGAAATAACAGCTGAGAACTTCTCTAGTCTATACAACATAAAAGACAAAGATTCTTTATGTCTTTTCACCTGCATATCAATCATATTTCAGGCTCAGGGGAAAAAAAAAACTAGTATAGCCACAGGCCCTTTGGACTATGACTAAAATATGCCTAATAGCTTTCTACAAAATGAAGGACTCCCCAACTCTTCATCTGCACTATACCAGACTTTAGGATCATGATTCATCAACATTTTGTTTGGCTTTTTTTGTTAGCTCTCTTTTTAGCCACAAGGTTCCAGATGCTACATGATGCCAACCAGACTTCCCTGGACAGACAACCCCACCAAAGTGTCCTAGAGCTCTGCTTCCTGTCAGCTGCGAAGCAGAGGAAAGAGAGAGGAGATCCGGAGTGGAGAGGGAACACAACTCTTTATTTGCGCAGGCACCTCAGAGTTGGGTGAGAGCGCAGCAGTTCGGGCCATGTGGAGCAACCCAAAATGGCCACCTCCTGATATGCACTGCACCATTCCATTCACCAATGTGAAAAACAGGCAAGAGAGAGAGGGGTGGAAGAAGAAGGGCTTTATAGGGCAAAAACCGGGAGTGACGAGCCAGGACAGGATTGGTTGGGAAGGGCACTTCGAGAATATCATATTAACTCTTGCAGGAACTGGCACTTGCCTGAGGGGACATCTGCACAGCAGCTTCCCCAGAGTCCCACCCTACTACGGAAAGAGAGAGGCAGACTGGGAGTATGGATCAATCTGTCAATGCCCATGTTCATCTGGAAAGCAATTACATTGCATCCCACAATGACCTTGGGTCCATACTCCTAGAGGGTTAAAGAATAGGAAAGCTATCAGGGGAGGGGATGGGATACAGAGTTCTGGTGGTGGGAATTGTGTAGAGTTGTACCCCTCTTATCAAATGGTTTTGTCAATGTTTCCTTTTTACAAATAATAAAAAAAAAAGACATAAAGGTTCAAGAAGCCCAAAGGGAACCAAACAGAATTAACCCAGACTTAAAGACATCAAGACACATCATACTTAGAATGGAAAGGAATAAGGATAAAGAAAGCATCCTGAAGGTTTGCAAGAGAAAAGCAAAGAGTCACCTACAGAGGAAAACCCATAAGATTAGCAGCAGACTTCTCCACACAAACACTACAGAATAGAAGATAATTCTAAGATATTTATCAAGTGCTCAATGAGAAAGTCTTTCAACCAAGACTATTGTATCCTGCTAGACTGTCATTCAGACAAGATGGAGGCATAAAAAGCTTCTCAGACAAGCAACAGTTGAAATAATCAACTATAACCAAACCTGCCCTGAAAGAAGTTCTGAAATGTCTCCTATAGGCAGACCACTGTAAATATGGCACGTATCAGAACACTCCAAAATTCTACAAGAATTCCCTTAAAGTATCTTCAATCTTTGATAACAATAAATGTCAATAGTCTGAATTCACCAATTAAAAGGCAGAGAGTAGGAATACAGATCAGAAAACACAACCTAACAATATGCTGTCTGGAGGAAACCCACCTAACTCAACAAGACAAACACAGATTCAAAGTGAAAGATTAGAAAACTATCATACAAATCAATGACCCACAAAAAGGGCAGAGACAGCTACTCTTGTATCTTACACAATAAACCTTAAAACAAGTAAAATTTAAAAAGATAGGGATGGACATTATTTAATGCTCAGATGATCAATCAATCAAGAGGACTTAACAATTATTAACATCTATGCACCCAATGAGAAGCCATCTAAATACATCAAACATCTACTGAAAGAGCTACAGCAATATATTAACAGCAACACAGTCATAGTAGGGGACTTCAACACCCAACTCTCTCAACTTGACAGATCATCCAGGCAGAAAATCAATTTTAAAAATGAGAGAGAAAAATGAAGAGATAGATAAACTAGAACTATTGGACATTTTCAGAGTCATTCAACCCAAGAAACTGGAATACACATTTTACTCAAATCCACATGAGTCATTCTCAAGGATAGACCATATGTTAGGCCACAAAGACAGCATAGGCAAATTCAGGAGTATTGAAATCATCCTAAAATCTTCTCAGACTACATTGGAATTAAACTAACACATAACAATCAACAAAAGATTAGTAGTAGTACCAAAATGTGGAAGCTCAACAGTACACTACTTAACAATTACTGAGTCAAAGAGGAAATAAAGGAAGAAATCAAAATGTTTTTAGAGTTCAGTGAAAATGAAGACAAAAGCTATCAAAATATTTGGGGCACATTTAAGGCAATACTGACAGGGAGGTTCATAGCCATACAAACACACACTAGGAAACAAGAAAAAGCACAAATAAACAACCTGATTGCTCAACTTAAACACCTAGAAGAAGAACAAAGGAACCCTAAAGCAACCAAAAGGACAGAAATATCTAAAGTTATGGCAGAAATAAAAAACATTAAAAATAAGAAAAAAAGGGAGTAGGGTGGTAGCACAGTGGGTTAAGCACAGGTGGCGTGAAGTGCAAAGACCTGCATAAGGATCCTGGTTCAAGCCCCTGGCTCCCCACCTATAGGGGAGTTGCTTCACAAGTGGTGAAGCAGGTCTGCAGGTGTCTATCTTTCTCTCATCCTCTTTGTCTTCCCCTCCTCTCTCCATTTCTCTCTGTCCTATACAACAATGATGACATCAATAACAACAACAATAATAACTAAATCAACAATGAAAACAACAAAGGCAACAAAAGGAAAAATAAATATAAAAAATAAGAAAAGCATACAAAAGATCAATGAAATTAAATGTTGGTTCTTTGACGAAGTGAACAAAATTAATACACCTTTAGCCAGACTCACAAAACAAAAAAGGGAGAAGACCCAAAAAAATCTGATTGTAAATGAAAGAGGAGATAACACAACAGACTTCACATAAATACAACATGTGGTGACGCTATATACCCTGACACAGTGGTGACGTCAGCTTTGGCAACAGAAGGCTGACAGAGTGCAGTGATCTACGCAGGTGCATGGTGGACTGTAGGTGAATCCAGACTGCTGGTGTGCAAAGCATTGTGGGCAGGATGAATAGACTGAAAAGGATGGCAGCCGGAACTCTGGGGTCTCTTTGGCCGTGGCTTCTTCTCCTGGTCAGATGCCTCTTAGCGGAGGTGCCCCAGGCATCCATCTGCCCTGTCTACTTCTCCTGGGAACTGAACATGTGTGACTCTGCTAGCCAGTAAACTTTTAGACCCCTCTACTGCCATGAGCAACATTTACCAGAGCTTATAATTGTTTATCTTATGGGACTAGACTTTGATAACCATATTCAGACTTTATAGATCTAGTATACACTTAACCCATGATGATAATTGCTGATTTTGCACTTTACCTATTTAATCCTAATAAACCTTGTATTGATTAAACCAGTTCCTAGCTCCCGCTGTGAATTCTTCTATATGCACAACAAGCAGCCCCAACCCCCTTACCTCTTTTTAAGTTAATTTACAATAACATATCATGTGAAACTTCTGTGAGCAACTATATGCCATCGAGATAGAGAACCTGGAAGAAAGGGATTATTTCCTAGATACCTATGAACTTCCAAAATTAAATAAAGAGGAACTAAATAATATGAATAGGCCCATCACAGCTAACAAATTTGAAGTTATAAAAAACCTTCCCAAGAATAAAAGCTCTGGACTAGATGGTTTTACAAACTAATTTTACAAAACCTTCAAAGAAGAACAAACACCTCTATTTTTAAAAGTCTTCCAGAAGAATGAAGACACTGGAATACTCCTCTCCAGCTTCCATGAAGCCAACATCACTCTGATACCAAAAGCAGACAGGGACACAACCAAGAAAGAAAACTACAGACTAATATCTCTGATGAACATAGATGTTAAAATACTGAACAAAATTCTAGCCTATATATATATATAGTGGTATATTAAAAAGATTGTTTAATATGACCAAGTGGGGTTTATCCTAGGCATGCAAGGTTGGTTTGATATATGTAAATCAATCAACATGATTCACCACATCAATAAGAGCAAGACCAAAAACCACATGGTCATATCATCCCTAAATGAACATAACACTACAAAAAATGGGAACAGATGGAAAATTCCTCAAGATAGTGGAGTCTATATATAGCAAACCTACAGCCAGCATAACACTCAGTGATGAAAAACTGGAAGCATTTCCCCTCAGATCTACTAGACAGAGCTGCCCACTATCACCATTACTATTCAACAGAGTGTTGGAAGTTCTTGCCATAGCAATCAGGCAGGAACACGGAATTAAAGGGATACAGACTGGAAGAGAAGAAGTCAAACTCTCCCTATTTGTAGATGACATAGTATACACAGAAAAACCTAAGGAATCCAGCAAGAAGCTTTTGGAAATCATCAGGCAATATAGTAAGGTGTCAGGCTACAAAATTAACATTCAAAAGTCAGTGGCATTCCTCTATGTAAACACTAAGTTAGAAGAAGATGAAATCCAGAAATCAATTAATTTTACTATAGCAACAAAACAAAAAATATTTAGGAATAAACCTAAACAAAGAAGTGAAAGACTTGTGGGACTCAGCCAATAGCATAGCCAGTTAAGCACATATGGTGCGAAGCTCAAGAACCTGCATAAGGATCTCAATTCAAGCTCCTGCTCCCCACCTGCAGGGTAGTCTCTTCACAGGTGGTGAAGCAGGTCTACAGGTGTCTATCTCTCCCCCTCTCTGTCTTCCCCTGCTCTCTCAATTTCTCTCTGTCCTATTCAATGACAGCAGCAACAACAACAACAATAATAAGTATAACAATGATAAAACAACAAGGGCAACGAAAGGGGGAAAAATGGTCTCCAGGAGCAGTGGATTCATGGTGCAGGCACAGAGCTCTAGAGGCAAAAAAAACAAAAAACAAAAAAAAAACTCTGGAGGCAAAAAGAAGAAGGAGGAGGAGGAGGAGAAGAAGGAGAAGGAGAAGAAGAAGGAGGAGGAGGAGGAGAAGAAGAAGAAGAAGGAGGAGGAGGAGAAGGAGAAGGAGAAGGAGAAGGAGAAGAAGAAGGAGAAGTGAAAGACTTGTATACTGAAAATTATGAGTCACTATTCAAGGAAATTGAAAAAGACACAAAGAAGTGAAAAGATAGTCTATGTTCATGGGTTGGAAGAATTAACATCACCAAAATGAATATGCTCCCCAGAGCCATATAAAGATTTAATACTATCTCCATCAAAATCCAAACCACATTTTTTAGGAGAATAGAACAAATACCACAAATGTTTATCTGGAACCAGAAAAGACCTAGAATTTTCAAAACAATATTAAGAAGAAAGGACAGAATTGGAGGCAACACACTTCCAGATCTCAAATTTTATTCTAGGGCTATTGTCATCAAAATTGCTTGGTACTGAAACATGAATAGACACACTAGCTAGTGGAATAGAATTGAAAACCCAGAAGTAGGCCCCCCATACCGATGGACATCTAATCTCTGACAATAGTGCCAAGACTATTAAGTGGGGAAATCAGTCTCTTTTCAACAAATGGTGTTGGAAAAAATGGGTTGAAAAATGCTGAAAAATGAAACTGAACCACTATATTTCACCAAATTCAAAAGCCTCTTCAAGTAGGCCATACAAATATTTTCTATTCTTTAAAGAAAAATTCTTTGCAGTTGTCATGCATTTCCACCCCCAAAGTAAAGATTCATTCTCATGAGTTTCCAAAAGGGGAATGACCCTTTTGAAGACAAAGTGGATCTTTCCTCTGAAAATCAAAACAACTGACCTCTATGAAAGCATTTGTTATTCCTACATGCTTCATACTAATTGCAAAAAGAAAGATTCATCTTAACATTAGTAAGATCTAGCACTTTAATCAGGTACTCAAGCTAAACCTCACTGTATGATATGATGATGCTATATTCTTTTTAATGAGACACTGTGTAGCACAAAGCATTATTTCATTTAAAATGCCAAATGCTTTTTGCCTGAATTTGATAAATCTTTAGACATAATTTTGAGTTCATGGTAATACATAAGAAAAATTAACAAACCAAAAACAAAAAATAATAATAAAGTAAGCATGAGGAGGCAATTAGACAATTCCAGACTGTCATGAAATGACTAGGCTTTTTTCATCAAAAAGGCACAAGAACCAGAGAGGTAGGCTAACAGTTATGTAGAAAACTTCCATGCATTTCAAGATGCCAGGTTCAATCCCTGGCACCAACTTAAGCCAGAGCTGGACAGTATTCAATTTTGTTTTGTTTTGCCTTGTTTTTGTGGCACAGGCATCACCATGCAAGCTGCTTGGCATGGTACCAGCTTTGCAGGAAGTTCAGCATGGCTGGACTCTCCAGGCCAAACTGAAACCATCTTGCCTTTTGCCATCTATAGGGCTTGGGGTTAAGCTCTGTGATAATCTTTACCTTTGGCCATGTTCAGAGACTGATCAATAACAAAAATAGTGACAAAACCTGCACTGCACTCTGTAAGATTGATCATAATGGAACAAACAATATCAATAATGCAGAATTTTTAGGACACTCCAAGAGGAAGAAATGTTTTCCCCTTTATCTACACCACTTCCTTTAGTATTCCCACTAAAATATAAGAAAAGATTGGTGCTTCCTACAGTGGAGAGGCCACCTTACATAGCATAATTAATAAATGGAAAGTTATGGTACCCACCTAGATACAATGGGCCTTTTAATCTACCACCCACCACTATGCTTCCATTTCCTTATGCAGGAATAGTACATGAGAACCTAGGTCACATAGTGAGCATACAATAAAGATGTATTCTATCTAGAAAGCTTAATTTTATGGAAAGGCTGGCCAGGTAAGCACCACCTTGGTGCCTTCTCAGTAAGGAACAAAACAAAACTTCTCGATCAAACAATGGAACAGATTTTATGAAAAATGGGCTGCTCGATTTGTTTAAGGCCCCTAGAAACATAACAAGCTTGAACTTTCTTTGAACCACGGCTTCTGATGCCTAGGGACAAGAGGATGGCATAAACATACTGGTAGAATATTAATCTTAATCAATAGGACATTTGCCTAGCACACAGGTACAGGAATAACAAAAGACATAGAAACTATGATGTGATCTCTAGGGAGAAAAGTATCCCTGGAATGTGAATGTTCCATAAAGCAGGAGGTGTTCCCTACCTATGCTGTTCTTACTTGGTGATTTTTGTACTAATAATCAAAGCCTTGGTGATATATGTATTAATGACCAAAGCCTTGGTGACTTTTGTTTTAATAATCAAAGCCTTATGAGACTATAAAAATAAAGTTCTGCCTGAGCATGGCAAAGATGTCTCTCTCCTGCTCCTGAAGCAGTTGACATGTCTCTTATCTCATTCTTGCTGACACCCTTCATTTTTCAGGATACCCTAATAACCTGCTGGGGCTGGCCCCCAGCAATTTTGTTAACAAAAGGTCCCAGGTACTGGAACTGGTGGCGATTATGCCTAGTGAATTAAAGATGATTTCATTCATATGTGGAATATAGAAAATTGAAGCATATGAACTTGAAAAAACTTACAGATATGGTTTACCCAAATCTAAGGCCTTGGGAGAGAACTGTGGTGGTTATTGTTGCGGGGAGGGGCACAGAACTTGGGTGATGGGAAAGATGTACTCTGTTATCTTATAATTTTGTAAATAACCATTAAAGTATACATTTAAGAACTTTGAAGGCCCACTGTGGTGGCATAGTGGATAAAACATTGAGCTCTAAACCATAAGCTCTCTAGTTTGAAATTTGGCAATGCTTGTGCCAGAGTGATGCTCTAGTTCTCTGTCATCTGTCTATCTACCTCTATCTCTGTCTCTCAACAATTCTTAAATAAAAAGTCAGTAGTCTAGGCAAAAAATAAATTAGTGAGATTAAAGAACTAATGAATAAAATTTCATAGCATTGTAGTTTAAATGAAATGACAATAAACACTTTGAGGAAATTTTTCAGCATAGATTATATATGTTATTAGACTATTGTGAGTTTCCTGATATGTGATAGCATTATTGGATTATATAGGCTATGCCTATAATTAGTAAATGTGTGGTAGAGTATTTGTAAGTAAAGTTTCATAATATTAAACCAATATTTGTGCATGTAGATGTAAGCTTATGTGTATATACCTATTGCTCATACACATCAACATATATTAACAGAGTGTTGCAGTTACTCATTATAATATTTTCTCAAAATTGTAACTCATTAATAAACTACAACTGAATCATTTCTATTTGTTTAGGGCATGATTTACTATGTAGAAAATCTCAAGACACCTACAAAATAAAAATGAAAACCTTCCAATGAAACCATATGTGCTGTTGGTGGAAATACAAAATGATATAGCCGTTACAAAAAGCAGAAGGGAAGTTCCACAAAAGATTAGAAGGAGAGTTACTGCCACATATGAACATCCCACTTCTGGGTATTTATACAAAGAGTGAAGTCAGAATCTCAAAGAGATATTTGCACTCCCATGTTCATTGCAGTGTTATCTGCAATAGCCAGAGGTATCAAAATCTACATATTCAATGGCAATTGAATGACTAAAAAAACTGGTATACACAGTGGTGTCATTAAACTACCTAAAAGAAGGAAATTTCTCTTATATTACCATATGAATTAGCTTTAAGGACATTGTGTTAAATGAAATAAGCCAGTGAGTAAAGGGCAAATACTACATAATTCTACTTACATGAGGTACCCCAGTAGAAATTAGGACCCTGACAGATAGCTTGGTGGACAGAGCACCATGTGTGAATACCAAGAGACTCTTCATGGATAGTAGAGAGGTATTTTGGTCTCTCTCCTCCCCCAATCTACTTTTTGCTCTCTCTTTTCCTGCCTTCCCATACTCCCCAGATATATAGAATAGAAATTTGTGGCTACAGAAGCTACTTGATAGTATCAAACAGAAGAAGACCTTGATTTATTCCATGGTAAATCATTAAACTATTAAATAAACAAACAAAACAGTCAAAGAAATAGAGGGCAGAACTATGGCTTCCAGGAGCTATAAGGAGTTGCAATTCAATGGGTATAAAATGTAAGTCCTGCAATATGAAAAGTGTGGGGAGCCACATGTGTCCTCAAGGTTGCCATTGGCATGGCCACATAGCCATTGTTCATAGAAGGCCTTGCTTACAAGATAAGTTTCTGTTTCCTAACTAGAGTCTTGACAAAGAAAAGTTTCTGTTTGTCACCACTGTACATTTTCTCATAAGTCAGGTAACTCACCCACCTCCCTATGAATCACCCAGGACCTTCCAGATAATGGCTGATCACCATCATGACAACATGCCATGTCAACCAGCTTCCCCCATCTGCTAACCTCCCCCTTACCCTGGCCTTAAAAACAGCACCTTTGATGCTAATAAACAGACTTGATCAGAATCCTGTCTTGTCTCATTTCTCTCTTGCGTCTCTTGTCCCCATTCCCTCTCCCTTGTCCTCACTCCCTCTCCTAGGTTTACCCATGTTGAAGGTCCCGCAGGATGGGACAGAAAAGTTCTAGAGACATGCTGTATAATAATATATTTTATTAGTTATTAAATAATAGTTGACAAGATTGTAGTATAAGAGGGGTACAATTCCATACAATTCCCACCACCAGAGTTCAATATCCCATCCCCTCCATTGGAAGTTTCCCTATTCTTTTTTTTTATTATTATTTTATTTATAAAAAGGAAATACTGACAAAAACATAGGATAAGAGGGATACAATTGCACATAATTCCTACCACCAGAACTCTGTATACCATCCCCTCCCCTGATAGCTTTCATATTCTTTTTTTTTTTTTAGTTTTTATTTATAAAAAGGAAACACTGACAAAACCATAGGATAATAGGGTTACAACTCCACACAATTCCCACCACCAGCTCTCTGTATCCCATCCCCTCCCTGATAGCTTTCCTATTCTTTATCCCTCCTGGAGTATGGACCCAAGGTCATTGTGGGATGCAGAAAGTGGCAGGTCTGGCTTCTATAATTGCTTTCCAGCTGAACATGGATGTTGACAGTTGATCCATACTCCCAGACTGCCTCTCTCTTTCCCTAGTAGGTTGGGGCTCTGGGGAAATAGAGCTCCAGGGCATATTGGTGGGGTTGTCTGTCCAAGGAAGTCTGGTCAGCATCATGCTAGCATCTGGAATCTGGTGGTTGAAAAGAGAGTTAACATACAAAGCCAAACAAATTGTTGAACAATCATGGACCTAAAGGCTGGAATAGTGCAGATGAAGAGTTGGGGGTCCTCCATTTTGTAGATAGCTAGTAGGCTTATTTTAGTTATATTCCAAAAGGCCTGTGGCTATACTAGTGTTTTTTTTTTTCCCTGAGCCTGAAATCTGATATGCAGATGGATCCAAGTTATTGTCTGGGGAGGTGATGTCATGGCTGGGAAAAGGACCAGAAAGCTGGATGAGGGAAGAGAGAAGTTCCCAAATATGGGAAAGGAATATAAATATTGTTGACTGTAAACCCCATAAATTTGATTCGGTCTGGGGCCCATATTCAGCATAAGAGCCTATGTGACATCTGCATCCCTGTAGATCTGAGCTCACATTCTGTGGTCATGAGTAGGAACATACCAAGCTGCCCCAATGTCAACCCATCTTCCTCAGGTATAGCATAGAGCATGTTGTCCATCCTCCCTTCAGAGGATGCAACATTCTCTACCATTGTTTATCCAAGTTGAGGGCAAGGTCCGATGGGGGGCCCACAAAACTGTATTTTTTGTTGTTCCTAATAGAGATGACCAGTAACAATGGAGAGAGGGATTTATTTGATGTCTAGGCCCATCATGTCTGTTTGGGAATCTCAGGACTACCTAAATAGGGCCCCAGCTGATGTATTGGCCTGAAATTAACTAAAAAGTCATCATTAAAGTATGCCAGTCTCTTGCCCTTATTCAGCTTTTGCAATCCTTGCTTTGATAAGGATAGCTTTAGAGTGAGTGAGAGAAGTGTAATAGGAAGTAGGTGAGTAGGGTATCTAAGTCTAATTAGATACTAGTTCATTAATAACTTTATATTGACTCACTGCAGACTATTGTGCACTTTTGCTTTCAGGTATATATTTTGCCCTAGTTTATGGATATATGTGAACATATGCTCTATCTCATGGGACCTGGTCTATATCTAGGTTTTGGGACTTTGTCAGGAACTGAACCTCCTGGAATGAAATCAGAGAATATTATGAGAGGAATGGTCTTACCCAAGTAATGAAGCTAAAGGTTTGACATTCCACACCTGAAGTTTCTGGACACAGTATGAAGTGAAGCATGCTGAGGTGGTATTTATTGCATTGATTAAGTTGGGATCAGCAGATGCAATATCATTTGGTACGAATTGAGAGAAGCATGCAGTAAAGTGAGCCCCACCCTAGAGGTTTCAGAACTGAGGGAAATATAGGCTCTACAAAGGAAATGGGAGGTTCCTGCTGTCTTAAGGTTAAGAAGACAATAGATATTGTTATCATCACATTATTTGGTAATTGGGTTAACTTTGAAAAATCCCTTTGTTAGGATTTGCTGTATAATGCCCAACATCACCATAATTTATGTCCTTTGACATTATTTGTATATAGCTGTGCCACCAGTTGCTTCTGTTCTCCCTGGTCTAGGCTTTTGAGAGAGTCAAAATATCAAAGACTCAGCCTATGTATTAAAAAGACCCAGTCTATGCTTTAAAAAGTTTGAGACATACAATCAATTTCCCCCTCTCATATTAATTAAATAGTGATTTATATAACTACAAATTAATAGGAGTGTACATAAACACCATCCCACTATCAAAAGACTGTGCCCCATCCTACCCACCGCCCCCCGCCCCCACACTGCTGGTGGGAATGTAAATTGGTCCAATCTCTTTGGAGAGCAGTCTGGAGAACTCTCACAAGGCTTGACATGGACCTTCCATATGACCCAGTAATTCCTCTCCTGGGGATATACCCCAAGGACTCCATAACACCCAACCAAAAAGATATGTGTACACCTATGTTCATAGCAGCACAATTTGTAATAGCTAAAACATGGAAGAAACCCAGGTGCCCAACAACAGATGAGTGGCTGAGAAAGCTGTGGTATATATACACAATGGAATACTACGCAGCTATAAAGAACAATGAACCCACCTTCTCTGACCCATCTTGGACGGAGCTAGAAGGAATTGTGTTAAGTGAGCTAAGTCAGAAAGATAAAGATGAGTATGGGATGATCTCATTCATAAACAGAAGTTGAGAAAGAAGAGCAGAAAGGGAAACTGAAAGCAAGATTTGATTGAATTTGGAGTAGGGCACCAAAGTAAAAACTCTGGGGTGAGGGTGGATATTCAGTTTCCCTATTCTTTACCCCTCCAGGAGTATGGGCCCAGAATCATTATGGGATACAGAAGGTGGATGTCTGGATTCTGTAATTGCTTCTCCACTGGACATAGGCATTGGCAGGCTGATCTATATCCTCATATAGATCATCCTGTTTCTTTCTTTATTTTTATTTATAAAATGGAAATATTGACAACCACAATATGAGAGGGGTACAATTCCACACAATCCCCACCACCAGAACTCCATATCCCATCCTGTCCCTTCAATGCTTTCCTATTATTTATCCCTCTGGGAATATGGACCCAGGATCATAATGGGGTGCAGAAGGTGGAAGGTCTGTCTGGCTTCTGTAATTGCTTCCCCGCTGAACATAGGCATTGACTGGTCTGTCCATACTGCAAGCCTGTTTCTATCTTTCCCTAGTGGGGCATGGCTCTGGGGAGGTGGGGCTCCAGGACACATTAGTGAGGTTGTCTGTCCAGGGAAGTCAGGTTAGCTTCATGGTAGTATCTGCAACTTGGTAGCTGGAAAGCAGTAAGATACAAAGCAGAAAAAAAAATTTAATAAGCAGGAACCTCAAGATAAAAATATAGCAGATGAGATTTGCGGTCTTCATGTGGGAAGAAGCTAGGAAGTCTATTTTAGGTATACTCCAAGGGGCCCATAACTTTATTAACTTTTGTCTGAGCCCAACAGCTAACATGCAGGTGGACTAAAGTATTGTCTGGGGAAATGTCAGAGTTGAGAATAGGACCAGAAAGCTGGATGAGAGCAGAGATTAGCTCCCAAATATGGGAAAAGTGTATAAATACCACTAACTGTAAACCCCATTGATCTGACCTAGGACCCATATCTATTCATACTTAGCACATGAGCTTATGAAACCTCTGCATCCCCACTGGTCTGAACTTCCATTCCATGGTCATAGCTAGAAGCTATGTGTTGCACTCATTTCAAGACCAGTCTTCCTTGAGTGGCAGACTATGTTGACCCAGTCTCCATTCAGAGAATGGGGCAGTTTCTACCACTGTTGTTCCACATTGAGGGCAAGGTCCTGGGGAGGCCCAGAAGAGGATTTGTAATGTTGTTCCTGGTGGAGATGACCAGTGATGGTAGAGAGAGGGATCTGTTAGAGGTCTAAGCTCATCATATCTATATGGGAATCCAAGGGTTCCCTGACTAGGGCCCTGGATGATAGGGCTGCGTAGTAATGATCAAAAGGGCCATCAGTATAGTGATATTTTTGTAGTGAACAATACTTTCTTGTACACTTAAATTTGTTAACAGGATATATCTCATGTTACATGATTTTACAACAAGAAAAATATTTCTAAACTTCTTAAAAATTAATTCAGCTAGGTTGCAATTTATGATAAAATTCATTGCATTTCATATCTTGTCTTATCCTACACAATTTTCATGCCAGATAGGCCTTCCTGAAATCTATCCATTATCCAAGGATCCAAAATCTATAAACTATACTCTCTCTGAGTGTCTTCTGTGTATATAGTCAACATCTGTTTGCCAACTGAATTACTTATATATAAACTTTGTGGTCCTGGATTCCTCCTAGAAGCTTGAGCCCTGCCTCTCTGTACTCACCGGTAAGTGGCTTCTATGGAAGAGGGTAGATATCAATTCTTCCTGTTACCTATACTTTGACAGTGGAACAGAAACTATGACTTGGCTTTTTGATTTTGAGATTGATGTTACACCATATGAAGGTGCTGTGTAGTTTTCAGCATATTACAGTGGTTAAAGTAGGAGACAAAGAATGTCTCTCAAATTGATTGGGAGACCTTTCTTAGAACATAGACCTAATTTAAGAGGTGTCAACTGCATTACATTAGAATCACCTCTACTGATGTCTAGATTCTGCCAGACTAGTAAATCAGACCCTCTGGGGGCTAAGGGGTAGGGCTTAAAAAAAAAAAAAAAAACTATAGGGAGTCGGGCAGTAGCACAACAGGTTAAGTGCACATGGTTCAGAGTCACAGGTGTTCAGTTCCCAGTTGAAGTAGCCATGACAGATACCTAGCACACCTCTGCCAAGATGCTTCCAACCCCCAGAAGAAGCAGCAGCCAAAGAGAGCCATGTGCTCAAAGTCCCTTGGTTTTATGCATTCCCTTCTCTGAAGCTCCTCATCAGGGTGAGGTAATTTATATGCTAATAGTCCCAAACTCCTGTTGGGGTCGCAACAAACAACAGCAGCAATGACAATAATAATAACAACACCAAGGCTAACAACAAAGGCAACAAAATGGGAAAAAAATGGCCTCAAGGAGCTGTGGATTTGTAGTACAGGCGCCAAGCCCCAGCGATAACCCTGGAGGCAAAAAGAAAAAAAAAATCTACAATTTAACATGTGACTGAAATAAAACCCAAAGGAAAAATTAAAATAAAATTCACTGCATTTCTTTTTTTTTACAACAAAAAAGCTGGATTTATTTTTATGTTTGATTTTCTTATACTAGGTCTGCTTCATGCATTTGTTACCTATTCAACTGCCAAAGGTGGTTGAGGTTGTATCCGCATAATAAACCAACATGCAGTCAGTGAGCTCTAAATTCTGAGGAAACCTAAAACTGGTAAGTACCCCAAGGGGAAATAATTGTATCGTGGGTTATTCTTTAGACTGGGGACTGTGCTTGATCATCTCTAATGTCTGTGATTTAGAACCATGACAGTTTAGTCCAGCAATCAGTACAGTAACTCTCAGAATTTGATGAAATCATCAACTGGCCTACACAGACATAGGTAACATCTTTATGAAGAGAATTCAACGTGAAAGAGATCAGAATAATCCATTTGATCCAGAAAGAAAGCCCAAAGTAACAATTTCAAATAGGGGAATGAGAATTACAGAACAAGCTGAGAAATTTCCTTGTTACCAAGTCCTTCTCCTTTCTTCTTCCCCCAGGAATAATTAGCTAATACATGCCTTCTTCTCCCATTAACTTTCAATCTCAAGAGTGATCTTTCACTTCAATTTACTTGCTGAGCATGATTCAGTTTTACTCCTCTTTCTGTTTCTGTACTAAATGAGCCCCTTCTTTTTTTATTATCAGTGAAATATGGAAATTATAAATACAACAAAATTAAATATATAATATCATTTTAAAATCACTTTAAAATTAAACTCATAGGTGTAAATGTAACAAGCATATACAATATGTATATGTTTTATTGTTGTCATTTTTATTAGTGATTTAATAACTGTTGACAAGAGTATCAGATTTAATCACACCAACCACACAGTTTTGTGCCTCTCCCCCTAGTGACAGCCGTCACAGTTTTCACAAAGTCTTACACAGTTGGGCTGCCTTTTTTCTCCTCTAAGTTTATGTGTTTCAATATCCTATGTTCCACACATGACCAAAACTGTCTGGCAGTTGTCTTTCACCTCCTCACTACTTCACTAAGCATAATCAACTGGTGCAGACCCTATGATAAATAGCAGAGGGTCTAGAAACAAATTAAAATGGAAATATGATTCAGCAAGAGCATTCCTAGGCATATATCCAGAAGAAGCTCTAATACTAATTCAAAGGGACATATACATCTTTATGCTCATAGCTGCATTATTCACAATGGTCAAGGAGTAGAATCAGACATTTAAGTACTTAATAGATTAAATAATAGTAATAATTACTTAATAATAATCAGAAGAAATGCTCCACTTCACTTATCATTAGAGAAATGCAAACTAAAACTACACTGAGAAGCCACCTCACATGTTTGATGGTTAATATCAACAAACCAGGAAATGACAAGTGTTGGATAGGTTGTGGAGAAAAGGGAACTCTGTTACATTGCTGGTACAGCTTTTTTGGAAAACTCTATGTACAGTCCTTAATCAAATCAAAATTGAATTACCTTATGATCCAACAATACTATACTTGGGCATTTATTTATCCAGTGGACACTCAAACACTAATTAGAAAAGACATACTCACTCCTGTGTTAGTAGCTACATTATTGACAAAAGCCAAAGAGTGGAAGAAGCCTAAATGCTCAGATGACTGGCTAAAGAAGTTATGGGATATTTATTCTATAGAATATCAATCTGTAATAAAAAATCTCTTTGTTATGAGTCCCTTTAAAATTTCTTGTAGAGCAGATATTTGATTGCAGTTGATTCCTCCAATTGTTCCTTCACTGAAAATGTTCTTATCCCTCCATCAAATCTGAATGAAAGTCTCACCGGTTGAGCAATCTTGGTTGAAATCATTCTTATTTAGTACTTTATAAATACCTTGCCATTCCCATCTGGCTTTTAGAGCTTCTCTTGAGAAATATGTCAGTAGTCTACCCCTCTGTTCCAGTCTATGAGCTCTCCTCTCAGACTGCAGGCCCCACACCTAGCAGCTCCACTAAAAGAGGTCCAGCACATTCCCCACACAATTTTTATCAATTTCTTATATCCACTACTTTGGATGCACCCTGCACCCCTGTAATTTTTCTGGAACCAGGTTATTTATTAATCACAGTCCATTATTTACATGTCAGATCTGAAAGCAATGTGGTAAATTCATGATGACTTATACACAAAAACTTTATAACTTCATGCTACCAGATATTTTTTTATTTTTTTTATAAAAAGGAAACACTGAGTAAACCATGAGATAAAAGGGGTACAACATCACACAATTCCCACCACCAGCTCTCTGTATCCCATCCCCTCCCCTGATAGTTTTCCTATTCTTTAACCCTCTGGGAGTATGAACCCAAGGTCATTGTGGGATGCAGAAGGTGGAAGGTCTGGCTTCTGTAACTGCTGCCCCTCTGAACATGGGCTTTGACAGGTTGATCCGTACTCCCAGCCTGTCTCTTTCTTTCCCTAGTGGGGAAGTCCTCTGGGGAAGCAGAGCTCCAGGATACATTGGTGGGGTTGTCTGTCCAGGAAGTCTGGTCAGCATCATGCTAGCATCTGGAACCTGGTGGCTGAAAAGAGAGTTAACATACAAAGCCAAACAAATTGTTGAACAATCATGGACCTAAAGGCTGGAATAGTGCAGATGAAGCGTTGGGGGGGGGGGGGGGTCCTCCATTTTGTAGACAGCTAGTAGGCATATTTTAGTTATATTCCAAAGGACCTGTGGCTATACTAGTTTTTTTTTTTCTTTTTCTTTTTTCCCCTGAGCCTGAAATCTGATATGCAGGTGGATCCAAGCTATTGTCTTGGGAGCTGATGTCATGGCTGGCAGAAGGACCAGAAAGCTGGGTCAGGGAAGAGAGTAGCTCCCAAATATGGGAAAGGTGTATAAATATTGCTGACTGTAAACCCCATCGATTTGATATGATCTGGGGCCCATATTCAGCTATACATAAGAGCCTATGTGACCTCTGCATCCCTATAGATATGAGCTCACATTCTGTGGTCATAAGTAGGAATGTTCCAAGCTGCCACCCCTGGAATTTTTATGTAGCATAGACAACTATTGAATTTAGACATAATTTAAACATGCATTTCAAATGACTAGACTAAGGTTTTTTGTTTAAAAAATACTTGAATCTAGTAAGGTTGGGGAAACCATATGTCATGTTTTTCTCTTAGAAATTTTCAGTAAAGACTGGTTAATCTAAAGACTCAGAGAAGTTCATCAGGATTAGTTAAATGCAGTTTTCAAGTCAGTTGGACACAGAACACATTTACTCGGATAATTCCTGTTAACACCCTATGAATAGCTTTGATATACACTGATTCAGATCACGTTACCAAAATGTCAGTTTCAGTATTAGTTGCATTTCTTGTTTGGGATTGTGGGAGGTACAGTTGGAGATAATGAATTGTAAAATACAGCCTATTCCCATAGATGATTATAGTAAAGTTGAGCCAGCATAGACAAAGAAAAATACAAATAATAATTTTAAGCAGTCTGTCATTAGTAACAACAACAACAAAAAGGTGCAATGGGTGATTAAAAATAAAATATCAGAATGTGTAAGAGATTGGGAAAGATTATAGATTAATATGAGAATTGAGTTAATTCTTGGAAGAAAATGCAGAGACAGACATATCATCAGGCAATACAGTAAGGTATCAGGCTATAGCAACAAAAACAATAAATTTTCTAGGAATAAACCTACCCACAGAAGTGAAAGACTTGTATACTGAAAATTATGAGTCACTACTCAAGGAAATTTAAAAAGAAAGAAAAAGAATATCTTGCCGCACAAAGAAGTAGAAAAATATTCATGTTTATGGGTTGGAAGAATTAACATCATCAAAATGAATATACTACCCAGAGCCATATACAAATTTAATGCTATCCCCATCAAGATCCCAGACACATTTTTTAGGAGAATAGAACAAATGTTACAAATGTTTATCTGGAACCATAAAAGACCTAGAATTGCCAAAACAATCTTGAGAAGAAAGAACAGAACTGGAGGCATCACACTCCCAGATCCCAAATTTTATTATATGACCACTGTAATCAAAACTGCTTGGTATTGGAACATAAATAGACACACTGATCAGTGGAATAGAATTGAGAGCCCAGAAGTAAATCCCCACATCTATAGACAGCTAATCTTTGACAAAGGTGCCAGACTATTAAAAGGGGAAAACAGAGTCTCTTCAACAAATGGTGCTGGAAAAAATGGGTTGAAACATGCAGAAGAATGAAACTGAACCACTATATTTCACCAAATACAAAAGTAAACTCCAAGTGGATCAAGGACCAGATCAGTTAGACCAGAAATTAGCAGATACTTAGAGGAAAATATTGGCAGAACTCTTTTCCCCATAAATTTTAAAGACATCTTCAATTAAACTAATCCAATTGCAAAGAAGGCTAAGGTAAGTATAAACCTATGGAACTACCCTATGATCCTGTAATTCCTCTCCTGGGGATATATCCTAAGGAACCCAACACATCCATCCAAAAAGATCTGTGTACACATATGTTCTTAGCAGCACAATTTGTAATAGCCAAAACCTGGAAGCAACCCAGATGTCCAACAATAGATGATGAGCTGGGCAAATTGTGGTATATATTCACAATGGACTACTACTCAACTATTAAAAATGGTGATTTCACCATTTTCAGCCCATCTTGGATGGAGCTTGTAGAAATCCTGTTAAGTGAAATAAGTCAGAAACAGAAGGATGAATATGGGATGATCCCACTCTCAGGCTGAAGTTGAGAAACAAGATCAAAAGAGAAATCATTAAACAGAACCTGTTCTTGAGTTGTTGTATTGCAGCAAAGTGAAAGACTCTGGTTTGGATGGGGGTGGGGAGAATACAGGTCCTGGAAAAAGATGACAGAGGTCCTAGTGGGGGTTGTATTATTATGTGGAAAACTGAGAAATGTTATGCACGTACAAACTATTGTATTTATTGTTGACTGTAAACATTAATCACCAATAAAGTTTTTTTTTAAAAAAAGGAAAAAATAAGAGTACCAGTCTAAGCTTATAATACACACATTATATTAAATGTGCCAAGAGAACCATTGCAAACCTTTGAGGAAAGAGGAAATATCTCAGAGATTAGTATAATTATGCACAGCTGTACTTCTAGGCCAGACAGACAGTTCACCTGGGAATGCTTTGCTATGTGCACAACCTAGGTTCAAGTCAAGTCACCTCCACATTAGGAGAAGCTTCAGAAATAAGGTCTCTCTCTTTCTCTCTCTCTCTCTCTCCGTGTGTGTGTGTGTGTGTGTGTGTGTGTGTGCGTGTGTGTGTGTGTGCACACGTGCATGTCTCTGTGTATGTCTGCTTCATAAACAAAATCTTTAACTAAGTTTTTTTTATAAACTCAGGGGATAAAATTTCAGCAACCAGAACAACTCTTTGCCCTCATAAAACTTGCAATCTGGTCATAGCAGAAATAATACAAGTAAATATGTAATGCTGGTGAGAGAAGTAAGGAAAAAACAGGTATAAGGGTAAAGGCTTACCAGACAGCAGTGCAAGAATGGACATTATTATTATTTTTATAGCAGTTATAAAACATGATATTTGCACAGAGCCAGGAAAAAAATTAAAGAGGTAACTATAAAGGAAAGAAACATATACAAACAAGGGGTAAATTAAGTGCCAGACCATGAGACAAGTCATGTCCAGCCTGTTTACCATGGATGTGCAAAGAGGACAGAGCAAGGGGAGAAATAGAGGGTGTGTGCATGGGGGTGGGAGCAGGAGTGTGGTGAAAGCCAAATGTTCAGAGAACTAGCCTTGGCATCGAGTGATAGAGGAGCTTGGAGGTAATTTCAGTCATATCCTAGTGAACTAGGAAGCTGCTGAGCAAGCTACAGTGTTTTAAAGGAGAGTTTTGATTACCATGGAAGCTAGCTGAAGGACACAAATAGCCCACATAAAGAGGATAGTAATGAAGTTCTTCAGAAATAGGACTCTGAATATATTTTGAATATAGGGTTGAGTTGACACTACTAACTTTATTGAAATGATCAGTATAAGTGAAGAGTCAAAAAATGACACCAAGGATTTTGACCTGAACAATCAGAAGAATGGGATTATCATTTATTTATCTATCTGTTTGTCTGTTTATTTTACCAGTGCACTGCTCAGATCTGTGTGTGTGTCGGGTGTGGGGGTAACGGGGGTTGAACCTGGGACTTTGGAGCCTCAAGCATAAGAGTCTCTTTACATTACCGTTATTCTATTTCCCTGCCCTGCAGTTGTCATTTAACAAGACAAAAGGAGCTATAAACATAAAATTGGAGTAAACTGAAAGGTCCTGGGGCGTGGGAGGTGGTACAGTGGAGAAAGCCTTGGAATCTCAAGCATGAGGCTCCCTGTTTATTGT
Organism: Erinaceus europaeus; assembly: GCF_950295315.1. NCBI lineage: Eukaryota > Metazoa > Chordata > Mammalia > Eulipotyphla > Erinaceidae > Erinaceus > Erinaceus europaeus. The sequence goes on from NC_080176.1 coordinate 36,059,866, forward strand.
TGAGCCAGATGTTGTGTGCAGGCCACGGAGAAGAGAGAGGGGGTCCTCCGGAGTGAAGAGGAAACACAAATCTTTATATGCGCTGGCACCTCAGAGTTGGGTGCTAGAGAAGCAGGTTGGGCCACGTGGAGGTAGCGAAAATGGCTGCCTCATGCAGTAACCTTTCCTGCGTCTGAACACCGGAGAGAAGCGCTGGCAAGAGAGAGAGCTGCGGAAAACGAAGGGTTTTTTTTTTTCCTTTTTTTTTTTTCAATTTTTTATTTAAGAAAGGATTAATGAACAAAACCATAAGGTAGGAGGGGTACAACTCCATACAATTCCCACCACCCAATCTCCATAACCCACCCCCTCCCCTGTTAGCTTTCCCATTCTCTATCCCTCTGGGAGCATGGACCCAGGGTCATTGAGGGTTGCAGAAGGTAGAAGGTCTGGCTTCTGTAATTGCTTCCCAGCTGAACATGGGTGTTGACTGGTCGGTCCATACTCCCAGTCTGCCTCTCTCTTTCCCTAGTAGGGTGTGTTTCTGGGGAAGCTGAGCTCCAGGACACATTGGTGGGGTCTTCAATCCAGGGAAGCCTGGCCAGCATCCTGGTGGCATCTGGAACCTGGTGATTGAAAAGAGAGTTAACATACAAAGCCAAACAAATTGTTGAGCAATCATGGACCCAAAGATTGGGATGCATTGGATCGACCTTCTTGTGGTGCATCCCGTGAGTACCCATTCATTGGGGAAACTGACGATCCTTCCTAGCTGACTGAATCCACATGGATCCCAGTCACTTTCAAAGCCAGCAACAAGCAGCTCCTGACAGCTTTCAACCTGACGCTGTTGACTGGCTACGGAAGAAGGGCAAACGCTAGAAGAAGAAGCGGGGAAGCAATTACAGAAGCCAGACCTTCTACCTTCTGCAACCCACAATGACCCTGGGTCCATACTCCCAGAGGGATAGAGAGTGGGAAAACTATCAGGGGAGGGGGTGGGAAATGGAGATTGGGTGGTGGGAATTGTATGGAATTGTACCCCTCCTACCCTATGGTTTTGTTAATTAATCCTTTCTTAAATAAAAAAAAGAAAGAAAGAAAGAAACAGGCTGGGAGTATATGGGTCCACCTGTCAACACCCATGTTCAGCTTTTTCTTCTAGCGTTTGCCCTTCTTCCGTAGCCAGTCAACAGCATCAGGTTGAGCCTGATGTCTGCTTGTTGCTGGCTTTGAAAGTGACTGGGATCCATGTGGATTCAGTCGGCTAGGAAGGATCGTCAGTTTCTCCAATAAATGGGTACTCACGGGATGCACCACAAGAAGGTCGATCCAATGCATCCCATGTTCAGCTGGAAAGCAATTACAGAAGCCAGACCTTCCACCTTCTGCACCCCTTAATGACCCTGGCTCCCTACTCCAAGAGGGCTAAAGAATAGGAAAGATATCAGGGTAAGGGATGGGACACGGAGTTCTGGTGGTGGGAACTGTGTGGAGTTGTACCCCTCTTATCCTATGGTTTTTGTCAATGTTTCCTTTTATAAATAAAACTTAAAAAATGAAATAAAGAAAAATGGAGGTGATACTGGTCAAAAAAATGGAAGTGATACTGGTGCAGCCCGAGAAAAAAAAGATAAAAAGTTTCATATTAGAGACACTCTTGGGGATATTTCAAAACACTGAAAACACAAGGTTAAAGTGTTGGGAACTGGGCCAGGTGATGGTACAACCCAGACTTCAGTGAGATTATCCATTGTTCATTTTTTCCTTCTGGCCTATTTCATTTAAAAAGATACCCTCCAGGTGTGGAGCCAAGATGGTAACTTGAAGATGCCTGGCAGAGATGCACTGCAAGAAGGATGCTTTAAACCTGGGAATTTCAGGTGAGGGCAGGATTTCTAGGCCAGTGGCAGAGGAAGTATGCAGAAGAGGTCAAGGTGGAACCAAGGCAGAACCACATAACCCACCCTTAGGGTGGCAAGCAGAGGCCGAAAAGGACAAAGGAGTCACAGAGTTCCACCAAGTTGCAGATGCTATCATGATGCCAACCTGACTTCACTGGATGGATCACCTCACCAATGTACCCTGGAACCCCACCTCCCCAGAGCCCTGCCCCACTACAGAAAGATAGAAACAGGCTGGGGGTATGGACTGACCTTCTAACACCCATGTCCAGCAGAGAAGCAATTACAGAAGCCAGACCTTGCACCTTCTGCACCCCATAATGATCTTGGGTCCATGCTTCCAGAGGGATAAAGAATAGGAAAGTTTCCAATGAAGGGGATGGGATACAGAACTCTGGTGGTGGGAATTGTGTGGAATTGTACCCCTCTTATCCTACAGTCTTGTTGATCATTATTAAATCAATTTAAAAATAAAGATTCCCCTCTAGTTATACCAATATAACTTATACCCAGAAAAGATTTCATCTTTTCTCAGAGTTAAGTAGTATTCCACTATGCATAGATATCACAATTTCAATGTTTAAATTCATATTTCCCTGCTCTTTCCCCCATTTTTAGTTTTTGATTAATAATGTGTTATAAGATTATAAAATTAGAGGGTATATTACCACATTGAACCCATCACCAAAGATCTGTGTCTCCACCCTTCTAGCTCCCAATGATAATCACCATAGCTCTCACAAAGTTTTAGAAATTGTTTTCTGGGGGCAGGGCGGTAGTGCAGCGGGTTAAGCACACATGGTACAAAGTACCATGACTGGTGTAAGGATCCCAGTTCAAGCCCCAGCTCCCCACCTGCAGGGTGGGTCACTTCACAGCGATGAAGCAGGGCTGCAGGTGTCTATCTTTCTCTCCCCCCTCTGTCTTCCCCTCCTTTCTCAACTTCTCTCTGTCCTATCCAACAACAACAACAATAATAGCAACACAGCAACAAAATAGAAAAAATGGCCTCCAGGAGCAGTGGATTTGTAGTGCAGGCACCAAGGCCCAGAGATAACCCTGGAGGAAAAAAGAAAAGAAAGGAAGAAAAGAAAAGAAAAGAAAAGAAAAGAAAAGAAAAGAAAAGAAAAGAAAAAAATTGTTTGCTTCTGTTTTTTTTTTTTTCTTTTGCAAGTTCTTTAGACTCCACATGAATAAAAGCATCCAGTAGATGTCTCTCATCTCTAAGCATAATCACCTCTAGTTTCATCCATTTTGTCCCATAGGGCACAATGATTTAATTGCAAAGCAGTATTCTATGGAGTATATTGTCCATGAATTCTTTAGTCAGTCATCTGATGACCGGCATTTAAGCTACTACCATTCTATGGCTATTGTGAATAATAGGGGTGCACATGTCCCTTCAAATTTATGTTTGAATATATTTTGAATAAATTCCTATGAGTGGTATTTCTAGATTATAAGGTAATTCTATTTGTGTTTGTATAGGTCTTCCTATAGGGCTGTATCCATTTGCATTCCCACCAACAATAGAGCAACACCACAACCTCACCAACCCTTGTTATTTCCTATTATGTTGACATAGGTCATTGTCACATGTGTGAAGTGGAATTTCTGTGTAGTTTTAATTTATTTTTTTAAATATTTTTTTATTTATTCCCTTTTGTTGCTCTTGTTGTTTTTTATTGTTGTAGTTATTATTGTTGTAGCCTTGTTGTGGTTATTATTGTTGTTGATGTCGTTTTTTTGTTGGATAGGACAGAGAGAAATGGAGAGAGGAGGGGAAGACAGAGAGGGGGAGAGAAATATAGACACCTGCAGACCTCCTTCACCTCCTGTGAAGCAACTCCCCTGCAGGTGGGGAGCCGGGACTTGAACAGGATCCTTATGCCGGTCCTTGCGCTTTGCACCACATGCGCTTAATCCACTGCACTACAGCCCGACTCCCTAGTTTTAATTTCTTAATCCACTCTTCTGTCCTTGGGCCCTTGGGCTGTTTTTAAAACTTGACTATTTTAAATGTTACTGCAGTGAATATAGGGTTAGTGGTAGGAGTGCATATATCTTTTCAGATTAGTGACTTTGTGTTCTTTTGACAGTTACTGAGTGGTGAGATTGCTAGGTCCTACAGCAGGTCTATTTCATATATTTTTTTATTCCCATTTGTGGTCCTTGTCTTTTTTTTTTTTTAATTTCTGTAGTCATTGTTGTTCTTGGATAGGACAGAGAGAAATGGAGACAGGAGGGGAAAACAGAGAGGGATTCTTCTTCTAGCGTTTGCCCTTCTTCCGTAGCCAGTCAACAGCGTCAAGTTGAGCCTGATGTAAAGTTTCGAGACCTCCTTTGAATCTGGAGAGGTGGCAGTCGTTGACTATGTGGGTCATAGTCTGTCTGGAGCCGCAGGGGCAGTTCGGGTCGTCTCTGGCTCCCCAGCGATGGAACATAGCGGCGCACCAGCCATGGCCTGTTCGATAGCAATTGAGGAGGGCCCAATCATAACGTGCTAGGTCAAAGCCAGGTTGATGCTTGCAGGGGTCTGTGATGAGGTGTTTGTTCTTTATCTCAGCTGACTGCCAACTCTGTTTCCAAGTGACTGGAACAGAGAAGTTCAGTGTAGGCGTAGGGGACCAGATTGGGTGACGAGATGTCAAGCGTTGGACAGGGTGGGCGAAGATATCCGCGTATATTGGCAGGTCTGGTCGAGCGTAGACGTGGGAAATGATCTTAGATGATGCCGCATCCCGACAAATATCTGGCGGGGCGATGTTGCTAAGAACTGGCAGCCATGGAACCGGGGTGGAACAGATGGTTCCAGAAATTATCCTCATGGAGGAATATAATTTGGAATCGACCAAGTGGACATGGGGGCTACGGAACCATACTGGGGCACAGTATTCTGCAGTGGAATAGCATAATGCCAGAGATGATGATCGTAGTGTGGAAGCGCTCGCGCCCCATGAGGAGCTGGCCAGTCTTGCAATGATGTTATTCCTCGCGCCCAACTTTGCTGCAGTTTTTATGAGATGTTTGTGAAATGACAGAGTGCGATCAAGAGTAACGCCAAGATAGACTGGCTGGGCTTCATGCCGGATTCTCGTATCGCCAAGCTGCACATTAAGCTCACGCGAGGCCGAGGCATGGTGTAGATGGAAAACAGATGATACCGTTTTTGCAGTGAGGGAGTGAGAAAGATAGACACCTGCAGACCTGCTTCACCAAGTATGAATCCCCTGCAGGTGGGGAGCCGGGGCTCAAACCTGGATCCTAATGCCACTCCTTGTACTTTGAGCTGCCTGTGCTTAACCAGCTGCGCTACCGAATTATTCCCTCATAATTTTTTTTTGAGAAATCTCTATATTGTTTTCCTTATAGACTGAACCAATTTATATTCCCACCAACAGTACAAGGGTTCAGAGAAGTGTCTTTTTAAGGTGTTCCCCACTGGACCAATAGAATAACTCACATGGACAGTGTTCTTCCCACAACCTAGGTTTGAGCCCAGTCCAACGCTTTTCTCTCTGGCTCTCAGTCTCATCCTTGTCTATCTGAAAAAAAATCCTGGTAACTTGTCCTCCCTATAAAGTAGCAATGGTAGGGACTGCCCCACTCTCTGAATAGTCATCCTACCCTGCCACTCAGGGAACACAGGTCCAGAAATGAGTGTAGCCTGGAATGTTCTAGCTGTGACCATAGACTGCAAATGCAGACTCACAGGGGTTCAGAGGTTACACAGGCTGCTGTGCTAAATATGAATAGATATGGGCCATCAAATGGGGTAAACTGTTAATTTTATTCATAGATTTTTTTTTTTAAGTTTGGGAGCTGCTCTCTGCCCTAATCCAACTTTCTAGCCCTATTCTCAACTTTGACACCAACTTCCCAAACAATATTTTTGTCTACTTCCATGTTAGCTATCAAATTCAAGCAAAAACTATGAAAGTCAAGAGCCCTGTGAACATACCTAAAATAGACTTCCTTGCTTCTTTCCATCCTAAGATCCCTATACTCATCTGCTCTATTCCTACTTTTGGTTCCTGTTCATTTTCTTTTTGACACCTGCAGCCCTGCTTCAGCACTCAAGAAGATTTCCCCCGAAGGTGGGGACCAAGGGTTTGAACCTGCATTCTTGTGCACTGTAATGTGTGCTCTTAACCAGGTGTGCCTGGGCCCTTGGTTCCTGTTCATTAATCATTTTTTCTGCTTTATGTTTTTCTGCCTTTCAGCCACCAAGTTGCACATGCTATTATGATTCCATCCTGACTTCCCTGGGGAGATGACCTCATCAATGTGTTCCAGTATATCACCTCCAGGGAAAGATAGAAACAGGCTGGATATGGATTGACCTACCAATGCCCATGTGCATCAAAGAAGCAATTCCAGAAGCCAGGACTCCCACGTTCTGCAAGCCAAAAGAATTTTGGTTCATAATCCCAGAAAGGGAGAAATAAGGGAAGATGATCATAGGGCTCTGAACTCCAACTCCATCAAGACCCAAAAAGAAAAAAAGGAAAAATGGTGTGACTTATAAAGGAAGGGAAGGCAGGTCTAGGGAAAAAAGAAAAAGGATATATATATATATATATATATATATATATAGTTACAGAAACAATAGTTAACTCATATGCGCAACCTTGTGAGAAATACTGTAGCTTCCAATGGAGGGATTGAGGATACAGAACTCTGGTGGTAGGAATGGTGTGGAATTGTACCCCTGTTATCTCATAATCAATAATAAAAGTAACAAATAAAATTTAAAAAATAATTCAGGAAATCTAAAAAAAAAAAAAGTCCTTTTGGTGTGGCGAAGTCTTCATCATGACATTTTTTTTAGTAAGCTCTGGCTTCTGGTGGTACAGGGGACCACCTGAGACAACAGAGCCTCAGACACTAATGTCTTCCTATAAACTGTTATGTTATCTTGCTATCTCCCCAGTTCTCCACTGACAAAAACAAAAACAATCAAAAAAAATAGAAGGACCTTATCACAGAATGTCTATACACTAATTGGTAAAATTATCTAGATTTGCTATTAGGTGATATAGAAACAAGAAAGGGGGAAATCCATTAAAGCAGGGTTCTTGATAAAGAGTAGTTGATTGTATTTATATGGAAGAGTTTACCCTGAACAGGGACAGAGTCTAACAATAAAGGTGATTCTTTAGGACTCAGTTTACTCAATTAGAAAATAAGGGGTCTTCGAGAGGACTTCTGGGAGGCGTAGTTTATGGAGTCGCTGCAATCAGACCTTCGCTCTCCCAATACAACTATTGTACCCAACAAGAGATAAAATTGGACACATAATCTACAGCTGAAAAAAATCCACAGCCTCAGATAGGTGCCAGTGCGCCTGGTGGGGGAAACGAAAGTGGGTTGGAAGACAGGGTCAATTGAAACAAGAGTTCTGGGCAGATATCGCTTGGCACCGACCTAGACCATCTTTGACAGTATTGCAGTTAGCAGATTCCCCAGAAGAAAAGAAATTGGAGCTTAAAACCTCTCAATCTTTGACTCAGTATTTTTATTTTTATTATTACTTTTGTAAGTGTTTGCTTTTGTTTTGTCTCAGTCTGAGTTTAAGACAAAGACAAAACTGAGCCCACAAGATAGCCAAAAACACCCCCTCCATCCACCCACCCACCACAGCAGATTCAAACAAGTAGAAATCAAAGACCACAACAGCTGGCCAACCTGCTGGTCAACAATAACCAACACCATACATGCAAAAGCAAAGAAGTAGACAGTTAAACAACACGTCACATCCTACAGAAAGGAGCAAATCAGACGAAATCCAAGAAATTCCAGATGAAGAGAGTCTATCAGAGACAGACTATAGAAAGCTTATGAGAACTCTAGAAGAATATAAGCAAGAGTTGAAAGAGCATTTTACTTTAGAATTTGATAAAAAGCTACAAAATGTGAAAAAAAAAAACTGAAAGCAGAGTTCACTAAGCAGTTAGGCAGCATGGAGGAAAAATTTCAAACAGAACTGGAAGGACTGAAAGACACCTTTAGGTTCAATCTCAGGTAGAAAGTTTAGGGGAAAAAAAAAAAAAGAGGGAGTCAGGTGGTAGCGCAGCCCCGGGTCCCCACCTGCAGGGGAGTTGCTTCACAAGCAATGAAGCAGGTCTGCAAGTGTCTATCTTTCTCTCCCCTTCTCTGTCTTCCCTTCCTCTCTCCATTTCTCTCTGTCCTATCCAACAACAGCATCAATAATAATTACAGCAATAAAATAACAAGGGCAACAAAAGGGAATAAATAAATAATTATTTTTTTAAAAAGAAAGTGACACTCTTACCCATATCTTATTTTTTTAAACTAACATAAGTCCACTAATAATTTAATCAGCTGTTTTGATTTTTCCTGAAAATCTAGTGATTTCATCACTACTGGGCCAATCTTTTTATTCAGAGAGAGAACAAGGAGAGACTCTAGTTCTCAAACCTAGGTCTCAGACATGGCAAGGCCTACATCCTATCAGCCACCAGGTTCCAGATGCTCCCATGATGCCAACTAGACTTCCCCTGGACAGATAACCCCACCAATGTGTCCTGGAGTCCTGACTCCCCAGAATCCTACCCCAATAGGAAAAGGGAGAGGCAGGCTGGGAGTATGGATCAACCTGTCAATGCGCATGTTCAGCGGGGAAGCAATTACAGAAGCCAGACCTTCCACCTTCTACATCCCACAATGACCTTGGGTTCATACTCCCAGAGGGTTAAAGAATAGGAAAGCTATCAAGGGAGGAGATGGGATACAGAGTTCTGGTGGTGGTAACTGTGTGGAGTTGTATCCCTCTTACTCTGTGTCAGTGTTTCCTTTTTATAAATAAAACAAAATAAAAAAGGAAATAGACTCACACACACAGGAGAAATAATTTCCACTCTAGAAAACACAATTAGCCCATTCTTTCAATTCAAAGATGAGGGAGAGTAATGGTTTAGAAAGAATGAAGCAGGAGTCAGGCCATAGCACAGTCAGTTAAACGCAGGTGACGCAAAGCGCAAGGACCTGAGTAAGGATCCCAGTTTGAGTGCTCAGCCCCCCACCTGCAGGGGAGTCACTTCACAAGCAGTGAAGCAGGTCTGCAGGTGTCTATCTTTCTCTCCCCCTCTCTGTCTTCCCCTCCTCTCTCCATTTCTCTCTGTCCTATCCAACAATGATGACATCATTACTACAACAATAAAAAAGGGCAATAAAGGGAATAAATAAATATTTTTAAAAATTTAAAGAAAGAATGAAGCTACTCTTGGGAGTTCGGCGGTAGTGCTCCAGGTTAAGTGCACATGGCACAAAGTGCAAGGACCAGTGTAAGGATCCCAGTTCCAGCCCTTGTCTCCCCACCTACAGGGAAGTCCCTTCACAGGCAGTGAAGCAGGTCTGCAGGTGTCTATCTTTCTCTACCCCTCTCTGTCTTGCCCTTCTCTCTCCATTTCTCTCTGTCCTATCCACAATGATGACATCAATAATAACTACAATAATAAAACAAGGGCAACAAAAGGGAATGAATAAATAAATAATTTTTTTTAAATAATGAAGCTACTCTCTGTGAAACTAGACTCCATAAAAAGGTTGAATATATGAGTTATGGGTTACCTGAGGAAGTAGACCAGGTCAAAGGTCCAGAGGTAATTTTCAGAGAAATTTTAGATGAAAATCTCCCTCATCTAGGCAGTCCTAAGAACATACCAATTTTGGAGGCAGATCGATCACCCAGGTTCACAAATCCAAACAACCAACACCAAGGCACATTATTGTAAAATTATCAAGACTCAACAACAAGGAGAAAATTTTGCAGGCTGCTAGGGAAAGGAAAGAAGTTACATACAAAGGGAGAAATATCAGACTCTCATCAGATTTTTCTTCACAAACCCTAAAGGCAAGGAGAGAGTGGAATGACATATTCAAAGCACTAAAAGAGAGGGAATTTCAGCCATGAATTTTGTATCCTGTAAAATTAACCTTCAAGTAGGAAGGAGAAATAAAGGTATTCCCAAATATTCAAAAACTAAAGGAATTTTCCACAATCAACTCCACTTTACAAGAAATACTGAATGGAGTCTTAGAGGAAAGGAAGAAGCAAAGAAAATAAGGGGGCTTGGTAGTGGTTGAGTGAACATATTACAATGTTCAAAGACCCAGGTTCTAGCCCCTGATCCCCACTTGCAGGGAGATAGCTTCTTGAGTGCTGACGTAGGAGCTGCAGGTGTCTCTTTCTCTCTTTCTTTCTATGTCTCTCTCCACTCTCAATTTCTCTCTGTCTTGACCCAAAATAAAAAAACAAAATACATTTCTTTTAAACTGAAAAATTAGACTGAATTAGACCACAGAGCCAACACCAACAATGTAAACACTGTTTCAGAAATTGCTAAAAGTATAATCAATACTTAGGCCTGGTGGCACAGAAAGTCTGGAGTGAATGTTGCAGCCCATATATATTTTTTAATTTCTTTATTGGGGAATCAATGTTTTACATTAGACAGTAAATACAATAGTTTGTACATGCATAACATTTCCCAGTTTTCCATATAACAGTACAACCCCCACTAGGTCCTCTGTCATCCTTCTTGGACCTGTACTCTCCCCACCCACCCACCCCAGAGTCTTTTACTTTGGTGCAATACACCAATTATAATACAGGTTCTACTTGTGTTTTCTCTTCTGGTCTTGTTTTTCAATTTCTGCCTGAGAGTGAGATCATCCCATATTCATCTTTCTGTTTCTGACTTATTTCATTTAACATGAATTTTTCAAGGCCCATCCAAGATCTGCAGCCCATATTTTAACAAGCTTCCCAGAGACTCTGATGCACTGTTTAAAACTGGTCTAAAGATCTCTAAAGTATTCTTTGGCCCTGACAGTTTTGAATCTACACTTCAATGATTTAATCTTTCCAATCTCTGCTTGTTAAATTTTCATAAAATTGAAGAACTATTTTCTAATAAAAAGTTCATGAAACCCAGGCTGTTTTCTACTTTTGCCAGTCTCCCAGGTTCAAATGTCTAAATTCAGCCTTGACAAACAATAATGGCAATTTGTGTGTCTTAACATCATGTTTATAACCATTCCTAACACAACATTTTTATGGTACAGAAATTTAGCTTTGAGTGTACTGGGAAAGTTTGTGTTTTCCTGTCAGTTTGGTAATAATGATGTGTACTTTTTAATGAGAAATCTCTAGAAATTAAAATCAGCTGCTCTTAGATTATTTGGAATTGCTTTGTATTGCTTGGAGTGTGTGTTACTCCCCAGAAGCAAAGCAGACAAGGAGGGACAGGTGACATTAACCCAGTCCCACACTGTTGTTCTTTGTGGGTTTCTTCAGCTACATACTTGGAGGAAACTCCACACAAACAGAGGAAGCCAGTCTCTTTCTGGGAGAGCATAGTAGCTGACTTACTGCATTAGACATTGATGCCTGCTAAAGATAAAACCTGGGAAAAGACCTCAAGTCCTATTCTCCATTGTTGCTGCATGGGCCAGTGTATATGTCTAAACTGTGTGTACATTTCCCTGGGTGGGGGGGCCATCAGCATCCAGCTGTCTGTGACAGGATTGCTGATGTTTACATAGCAAGTTAACACTATTTTTTGGCAAAGCATGTTGTTTCTTATTTTAAAGATGAGAACAATTCCTTCTTTTCCCCCGCTCCATTGTTATTTGGTTTACTAGACTTGCAAGGAAGCCATAAATTTAAAAGAAAGAAGTGTGAATCTTAGGAGGGTGTGCTCCTCTGAATCTGATGCAGTTGAGCAGCACACTGATCAGACTGACGATACGGAAAGCAGGTCCTCTCTGCTTCTTGGTGCTAAATTGGTTTGGGGAAATGAAGTAAAAGTGATTAAAGGCATTGCCGTGTTGTTGCCTACACTTTTCTAGAAGTGTCTGTGGTCCCAGCTAGCTGTCCTCATGCCTACTTTGAGGCTTCAGAGAGCCAGCAGGTTGGAAGCAGTAAGGACTCTGCCACTAGAGAATACTCACTGCCATCAAACCCTTTCTCAGCTGTTCCTTAACAATCTTTCTCCTATCAGTGTCTACTTAGTAGTGATGTATCTGGGGAATGGAGGTTGTAGGAGTAGCTAATACCTCAATCACTAAAGAGCAAAGAAACGAAGATTGGCCTTAAGTTTTAAGTTATCTTCAAACTACATCTACAGAAAGCCAGTATTCAAGAAAGTAAAGAAGATAAACAAAAAGAAGTTGAATAAATCACCCACTTCCTCATTCTGTTCAACAAGCTTTTCCTGAGCACTCTGGGTTCCTGCCTGACTCAACCACCTCCACTAGTGTGCACAGGGATCTATCACCAGCTCTCCTCTGCCAAACTGAACTAGCTGACTTGGATAGTGTGCTGTTTTGCTATGTGAGCAGTCCAGGTTCTGGCCTAGAAGCTACAACAAAGAAGGAAGCTTTGTTGCTATGGTTACCTTCCCTCTCTGCTCTATCTAAAAACAAACAAACAAATAAATAAATAAATGGGAAAAGAATAACTTGGGACTGGGAACACAGCATAATGGCTATGCAAAGAGACTTCAAAGTCTGAGGCTCTGAGTTCCCAGGTTCAGTCACCAGCACCAGCACCATAAGCCAGAGCTTAGCAGTGCTCTGGTTTCTCTCTCTGTATCTCTCATTAAAATAAATAAATAAATTTTTAAGAGAAAGAAAGAAAACCTCTCCATAGGTGACTCAATAACAGCCAGAGTGGAGACAGTGCTAGTCAGCCTCCCTCCCCTTTCCCTCCCCCCAGGGCCACATTTGTCCCCCAAGACCAGCACCTCAAAACACACCCCACCCCACTCCACCCCAACCCCTATAGACAGAGATGGGAAGGACTGGCAATTCTGGGCATTCTGAGTCCCAAATTACCTCATCTAAGAACCACTCCAGGCACTTACTTGGTCCTTCTGGGGATTTTGATTTAGTAGTTTGGGTTGAAGGACCTGCTATCTAAAGTTGACCCCATGAGTTCATGTGAACAGTAAAGTTTAGAGAAGGCTATCTTAGGTCTTTCTACTAAAAGGGTGTTTCAAGGACTGGTGACATTATTACTGCCAGTGAATTCATCCAAAGAGCAGACTTTCAGCTTCCCTCTGGACTCCTCAATAGAATCTCCATTTCATTAAGATCTCAGGTGATTCACATAAGACTAAAATTCCCCTAGTTCTTTAATGTTGATCTCCAAAGTTATCATTACTCATTATTCTTATTAGATTTAGACCCACCTATTTGTTGTAGTGATAAATAGCTACTAATGGGGAATATTGTATTGAAGCTGATAAAAATGTATTATCTGAACTATTTAAATAGAAAATGATTTTCAAATATTTCTTATGATGTACATCTCTGATGTTTTAGATTCTGTTTTTAGTAACAAGATGAGTTTTAGAAAGTTTTAGCATGAACCTGAAATTCCATGTTGTGCTTCCTTCTGTTCTTCATTTTATTTAGAAGCATGAATTAGAAACTCACTGTTGGGAAAAAAAAAAACACTAAAGATTACTTACTACCGAAAAGAGAACACTACAATGCCCTAATAAAGTAATCAAGTAACCATTCAGTTTAAACTTGACACCACTGCTCCCACCACCGCCCACCCAAAGGAAACCAATGACCTTTCTGAGTAATTTATCTCATCTTTGCTTAGATCTTACCAAAAAGGGGGGGGGGGTCATATATAAGATAATAAAGAAGTATTTCCTTGGGGGCCAGGTGGTAGCACCCCTGGTTGAATGCATGTTATGATGCTCAAGGACCCAGGTTTCCCCCTACAGGGGGATAGCTTTGCAAGTGGTGAAGCAGTGCAGCCAATGTCTCTCTGTCTCCCTCTCTATCATCCCTTTTCCTCTTGATTCCTGGATGTCTCTACCCAGCAATTAAAGATAATAATTAAAAAATAACTATTTCCTTAGGGGGGTGGTGATGGTGCACCTGGTTGAGTACACGTTATAACCTGGATTCAAGCCACCAGTCCCCACCTGCTTTTCAAGTGGTGAAGCAGGGTCGCAGGTGTCTCTCTTTCTTTCTCCCTCTCCATCTCCCCCTACCATCTCAATTTCTGGCTGTCCCTATCCAATAAACAAAGATAATTAAAAAACAAAAAATAAAAAGTTTTCTTGGATTTAATTAAAATATTTTATGGGAAAATTTGCTGAGTTTTAGAGATGAATGGGCAATGTATAGCAAGGATGCAATTTACCTGCATTTTCAACTTAATACAAATATTAGAATGCCTAGTAGGTGTCAGGCAGCATGGTAGCGCTGTGTACACACTAGTGACTAATATATATTCTCACCCTCAAAGTATTTGCAGCATAGTAATACAAAAAAATAAACCAAGAGTTACATACTTTGTGATTTGTGAGAAAAACCAGGGTAGATGTAGGCCCATAGGAGCTTATTAGAAGGACACCAGTATAAGGGATAAACATAGGGGCCAGGTGGTGGCAAACCTGGTTAAGAGCACATGTTACAACACTAAAGGACCCAGGTTCCTGGTCCCTACCTGCAGGTAGAAAGCTTCACAAGTGGTGAAGCAGTGCTACAGGTGTCTCTCTTCCTCTCTACCCTCCCTTCCTTCTCAATTTCTAGCTGTCTCTATCCAATAAATAAAGATAATTTAAAATATTTTTTTAAAAAGGATGAACACTCGCAACAAGTGACATCTAACACTGACTCTGCACCCAAGTGAATCCATGCCAGTGTGGCCAGGTTTTGTAGAGTATGAAATGACTTTATATTTCCTCTGTGCTATCTTGAATCTTGCTTAAATGATTATAGACTTTTTATTTACTTGTACTTTTCTTTTTTTTTATTTTTATGATTTATCATTTATTTTGTTTTTGTTTTTGTTTTTATTTAAGAAAGGATTAATTTAAAAAACCATAAGGTAGGAGGGGTACAACTCCACACAATTCCCACCACCCAATCTCCATAACCCACCTCCTCCCCTGATAGCCTTCCCACTCTCCATCCCTCTGGGAGCATGGACCCAGGGTCATTGAGGGTTGCAGAAGGTAGAAGGTCTGGCCTCTGTAATTGCTTCCCTGCTGAACATGGGCGCTGACTGGTAGGTCCATACTCCCAGTCTGCCTCTCTCTTTCCCCAGTAGGGTGTGTCTCTGGGGAAGCTGAGCTCCAGGACACATTGTTGGGGTCTTCAATCCAGGGAAGCCTGGCCAGCATCCTGGTGGCATCTGGAACCTGGGGATTGAAAAGAGAGCTAACATACGAAGCCAAACAAATTGTTGAGCAATCATGGACCCAAAGCTTGGAATAGTGGAGAGGAAGTGGTAGGGAGGTACTCACTGCAAACTCCAGTGTACCTATGCTTTCAGGTATATATTTTACAGTAGTTTATGGATACGTGTGAACATAAGCTCTCTCTCACAGAAACTGGTGTATATCTAGGTTATGGGACTTTGTTAGAAAATGAACCACCTGAGATGAAATTAGAGTGTACTATAAAAAGAAAGGTCTCACCCGAGTAATGAAGCTGAAGGGTTGTCGTTCCACACGTGAAGTCTCTGGACACAGTCTGAGGTGAAGCATGTTGAGGTGGCAATTGTTGCATTGGTTAGGTTGTGATCAGCGTATGCAATATTATTTGGTATGGATTGGGAGACGCATAAGGGAAAGTAGGCCCTATCCAAGGGTTCCAGGACTGGGGGAAGTAGGGGCTCTATAGTGGAGATGTGAGGTTCCTGCTGTCTTAGGGTTCAAAAAGACAATCGATAGTTAATGTTATCATCACATTATTTGGTAATTGGGTTAACTTTGAAAAGTCCTTTTGTTAGGGTTTGCTGTACAGTATCCAGTATCTTGTATATAGCTGTGCTATTGGATGCTTCTAATCTACTTGCTCTAAGCTTTTGAGAGAGTCCGCATATCAAATACATAGCCTATATATTAAAAAGATTCAGTTTGTGTTTTGAGAAACTTTGAGACATACAATTGATTTTCCCCCTCTCATATTAATTAACTACTGATTTATATGTCTACATTTTGCTAGGAGTGTACATATACACCATTCCCACCACCAAAAGACTGTGACCCATCCCTCCCACCCACTCCCACCCCCCACTGGCCCAGGAAGCTGCATGTCTACCCCTCACCACAGGGTTTTTACTTTGGTGCCCTACTTACAATTTCATCAGGTCCTGCTTTTAGTTTCTCTTTCAGATCTTCTTCCTCAACTTCTGTTGATGAGTGGGATCATCCCATACTCATCTTTATCTTTCTGAATTAGCTCACTTAACATAATTCCTTCTAGCTCTGTCCAAGATGGGTCAGAGAAGGTGGGTTCATTGTTCTTGATAGCTGCATAGTATTCCATTGTGTATATATACCACAGCTTTCTCAGCCACTCATCTGGTGTTGGGCACCTGGGTTGCTTCCAGGTTTTAGCTATTATGAATTATGCTGCTATGAACATAGGAGTACACAACTCTGTTTGGTTGGGTGTTATGGAGTCCTTGGGGTATAACCCCAGGAGAGGAATTACTGGATCATATGGAAGGTCCATGTCTAGCCTTCTGAGAGTTTTCCAGACTGCTCTCCACAGAGGCTGGGCCAATTTACATTCCCACCAGCAATGTAAAAGGGTTCCTCTGTCCCCACATCCTCTCCAGCATTTGTTGCTGCTGTCCTTTTTGATGTATGCCATTCTTACAGGAGTGAGGTGGTATCTTAGTGTTGTCTCAATTTGCATTTCTCTGACCATCAGTGACCTAGAGCAGTTTTTCATATGTTTGTTAGCCTTTTGGATTTCCTCTGTAGTGAATGTTTTGTTCATATCCTCTGCCCATTTTTGGATGGGGTCATTTGCTTTTTTGGTGCTAAGTTTGCTGAGCTCTTTATATATTTTGGTGATTAGTTTCTTGTCTGATGTATGGCATGTGAAGATCTCCCATTCTGTGAGGGGTCTCTCTGTTTGTTTAATAGTTTCTTTGGATGTGCAGAAGCTTTTCAATTTGATGTAGTCCCATTGGTTTGTTTCTGCTTTAGTCTTCATTGCAATTGGGTTTGATTCATCAAAGATGTCCTTGAGGTGTAGGTAGGAAAGAGTTTTACCAATGTTTTCCTCTAAAGATTTGATTGTTTCTGGTCTGATATCTAGGTCTTTGATCCATTTGGAGTTGATTTTTGGTTCTGGTGAGATAAAGTGGTTCAATTTCATTCTTCTGCATGTTACAACCCAGTTTTCCCAGCACCATTTATTGAAGAGAGCCTCCTTTTTCCATTTAATCCTTTGGGCCCCCTTATCAAAGATTAGATGCCCATAGGTGTTGGGATTTTTCTGGGCTTTCAATTGTGTTCCACTGGTATGTGTGCCTATTTTTGTTCCAGTACCATGCTGTTTTGATGATGATGGCTTTATAATATAGTTTAAGGTCTGCGAGTGTGATGCCTCCATTTCTGTTTCTTTTCCTCAAGATGGTTTTGGCAATTCTAGGTGTTTTCAGGTTCCAGATAAATGACTGTAGTGTTTGTTCTATTCTCTTAAAGAAGTTTGGTGGAACTTTGATGGGTATTGCATTAAATTTGTATATGGCTCTGGGGAGAATATTTATTTTGATGATATTTATTCTTCCTATCCATAAGCATGGGATATCTTTCCATTTCTTGGTATCAGTTTCTATTTCCTTGAGTAGCGACTCATAGTTTTCAGCATACAAGTCTTTCACTTCTTTGGTCAACTTTATTCCTGGGTATTTGATTGATTTTGCTGAAACAGTAAATGAGAGTGATTTCTGGATGTCTCCTTCTTCAGATTTAGTGTTTGCATAAAGAAATGCCACCGATTTTTGTACATTGATTTTGTAGCTTGATACTTTGCTATATTGCCTAATAACTTCCAGTAATTTTCTACTGGATTCTTTAGGTCTTTCTATGTATACTATCATATCATCTGCAAATAGTGAGAGCTTGACTTTTTCACTTCCAATCTGTATTCCTTTTATTTCTTTCTCTTGCCTGATTGCTATGGCAAGAACTTCCAATACTATGTTGAAGAGTAACGGTGGCAGTGGACAGCCCTGTCTACTCCCCGATCTGAGGGGGAATATTTTCAGCTTCTGTCCATTGAGTATGATGTTGGCTGTAGGTTTGCTATATATAGACTCCACTATCTTGAGGAATTTCCCATCTATTCTCATTTTTTGTAGAGTTTTCAGCATGAATGGGTATTGGATTTTGTCAAAGGCTTTCTCTGCATCTATTGAGATAATCATGTGGTTTTTGGCTTTGCTTTTATAGATGTGGTGAATGACATTGATTGACTTATGGATGTTGAACCACCCTTGCATTCCTGGGATGAATCCCACTTGGTCATGATGAACAATCTTTTTGATATGTTGCTGTATCCGGTTGGCCAAGATCTTGTTTAATATTTTGGCATCTATGTTCATCAGAGATATTGGTCTGTAGTTTTCCTTTTTGTTCTGTCCCTATCTCTTTTGGTATCAGGGTGATGTTGGATTCATAGAATGTGGAAGGGAGTATTCCTGTTTCTTCAATCTTATGGAAAAGCTTAAGAAGTATGGGTACTAACTGTTTCCTGAAAGTTTTGTAGAATTCGTTCGTGAAGCCATCTGGTCCAGGACTTTTGTTGTTGGGAATTACTTGTACTTTTCAACACTTTAGATACACCAACGTGAACATGCAATCTTATCCCTAATTTAAAGTCTCTAGCACCTTTGGTGTTAGGGTTGGAAGAAAGGGACAATCATCTCTTCAGTTAACTTGACATAATAATGGTTGTCTCAGGATAGCTCATGGTTAAGATGGACTTCTTTTAACTCAAGTTCTCTACTGGGGCACATATGTGTGGGGAGGGGTCATCCAAGTCTTCCTTACTATACAGTTCTTGGAAACGTCTCTTTTCTTCTATCCTCACCCACAGGCCTGTCTCACAAGCTCCAGGAAACACCTCATCTGCCTAGCTAGGATATAATTGTCAAGATAACTGAGAATGAGTTGAGTAACTACTTTTCATGGTGTCCACAATGAAATGTGGAGAACATTAAGCATGCACAGACCCCAGAAGGAGTAAAGAACTAAAAACTTAAAATATTAAGACAATCTCATTTGACTATGTCCAAACAAATTAAATGTTCAGTTGCAAATTTAACAAAAGCATGCAGGTTCTCTGTGTTGGAAACTACTACAAAGTGCATCACACTATATGTATAAATTAAAAGATTCACTATACTTCAAAGGCCAATTTTCTCCAAATTGTTCTATAGTTTTAACATATTTCCAATCAAAATCTCAAAAGAATAACAATGTTGGAGAACTCACGCTACTGATTTTAACACTAAAGGTAAAGATAGCACATCAAGTCAGTGTGTTATAAGAGAAGGGACCCCATAAATCGGCAGAAGAAAAAGATGGTCACAAATATAGTCTGTTGTTTTGAAAAAGCTTCAAAGAGCTTAAAAAGACTTTGAAACCCATTGTTTGGGCAGTTGTTTGTGAGTACTGCAATCATCCAGCAGAGGGAGATCAGAGACTAGGTTTTCCCCAAAGGGCTCCTTTAAATGGAATTAGTCCTCTGGCCCCAAATTTCTACCACATGTTGGTACAGAATGAGGTAATCCAAGGAGAAGAGATCTATAACTCTGGAATAAGATTAAAAGTTAAAGAGAGTGGCTCTGGCCTTTTTAAATGTCCCACTTTCCCTCTGAGCTTTGGGTGACTTTGTCCTGACCCTCTAGGGTCTGCAAGTTCTGTGTCTACCTTGGAAAGCAAAGCCCTTAGAATTTCTGGCACTGGGCAAGCTGAACAAAGTGCATTTGGGATACTCCCACTCCACCCACCTACTGCCAAAGGAATATGTCATCAACCAGGGAGGCACATATTAAGTTTCAAAAGACCCCACCAGAGATTAGAAATGCTCTAACATTGTCCCAAGATACAACATCAAATTTGGTAGTGGATGACTTTGACTTTCTTTGGAAGACTTCCATTGCTAATTCTTTCAACAAAGATGAAGACTTTACCAGGAAGCAAACGCATTTTACAGGGTATCTCATAATAGGAAAGTTTCAACAATGAAACAAACACATCATCAGAAACATGCAAAGGTTGAGCTAAGACAGATTTCTGAGCAAGACTTGTGATTGGTGCAGTTTTGAGATTCCAGAAAACATTTATGTGTCACCTATTATGTGCAAAAGGAGATCAAAAATAGAAAAATATTCTTGACAGTTATTAAGGAATGTACTAGTAGTATAAAGTACCACTGGGATTTTTCTCTTCATCATTCTTTTCAAATAAATCAGTCATGTGGTTACACAACTTCTTTCAATCCATTATCACTTATTTTCCCATATCAAGTCCCCAAATAAAGATCCTGAAAATGAAATTAGACTTCAGTTTACCACCCACTAGGAAATGAACAAACACCTCTTTATGACTTGACTACAAACTTAAAAAAAATCTGTGTATTTTAATAATTAAGATTTTGGGGGTCTGGGAATAAGGTAAAAGCAAGGTCATAACAGAGAAGAATATTTCCCTTCCTACTGGCTTGACAGAGTGGTACAAGGAAGCAGTTACTGGAGCTAAGAATATATGCTCTGTAAGAAAGAACCCAGAGTATTAACATTCTTCTCCTGGGCCTTTAAGCTGTGAAAGATGACATACAGCCTAAGATTGTTTAGTGAGACCCTCTCCATGAAAATTTTCTGATATGAAATGTTCTCTTCATCCCAAAAGACTTTGGGTGCTAGCCTCAGCCTCAACACAGCTTACCCACAGAGGTCTATGGACAAGGGTCTCACAATGTCTGCCTACAGTCATGCAAACAAGTGGGAATTCAACTTGCATTTCAGGGGACATAAAATGATCGGTTTTAGTAAAACAGAAACTTAAGGGAAGGGAGGGAGAGAAGGGTAAAAGTAAACTAAGCTGCGTCTGCTTTGGTCCCAAGGAGCAGAGGTGATCAGAATGGCTGCAGCTTCTCTGACACCTCACCCTGTCCTTTTGTCCAAGAGCAGACACAGAGTTAGAGCCAAAGGTTAATCAGAGAAAGGGATCAGTTTCCATCTCCCAGAAACAAATTTGTGTAGGAAATCTGATGACATGTTTCTGGATTGACCGTAAAAAGCATTTTCCCAAATAACATGAGCTAACTTTCTGGATTATAACTGTGGGGCTATCCTCAAATTCACTGGGGAAATCATTGCATTAAATCAGTTCATTTTTACCAGTTTGCAAACTAAGTCATACAACCACATCATTAGTGTGGATGAAAATACGATTAATTAGAGATAAGCATGTATCCAAGAAATTGCAGCAATTCAATCCTGTGGAGATTTTAGTTCAATACTTTACCAATCAGAAATATAAAATATATTTGTATGTGAAAACCTTATCCCCCTTACAAGAAGGTTCTTGATTTGTTTTTATTGAGGAAATGTTTTACAAGAGTGTGTTTCACAGTCTTGTAAGTTTTCCTAAATTTTTTGTTCATTTCATCATACTCACTTTCTCTTGACTTAAAAATAAAAGTGTTTTAGGAGATAATAGCAATCAATTTTTTGTTGGCATTATCTTTTAAAAGAATTTCTAAAAGTTTCCCTTTGGGGGGGGGCATTATCTTTTAAGAAGAATTTCTAAAAGTTGCCTTTTCAAAGTTTGGGCTTGGAGCCACAAGGTGATTATATTTATGCCATAAAATTAAAATTTGTAGAAATATTTAAGAAAGTATTTTATAAGAAGTAACAACATAAAGAAGACTGTGTATTCATTTCTCTGTCAAATCAAGACCTATAAGAATAAATTCTAGAAATCTCAATAATTATAATCTTAATTTATATCTTCTAATGCTACAGTTTTATGCTATAACTTTAAAACCATGTTATATGATGGAGCCAGAGAAGTGCTCAGCAGTGGAGTATGTTTCTCACTAGTGTCAAATCCTGGGTTCAATTCCTGGTATCTTACAACATGGCCAAGCTGATTGTTCTTACTCTTTCACAATAAAAATAAATAAAATATTTTTAAATATGTTATACTCTAGTGAAACTAATCTGATTTAATACAGTCATTTCCCCCAATGTGTCCTGAACAAAACTCAGAGAAACACGTGGCCTAGCTAAAGAAACCCAGCTGGTAACAATCTCCTAACCCAATCCTCCCTTTTAAAGCCTCCCTCCCAGCTTTGCCTCCCAGCACCTCCCCATCACCACCACCAATTTAACATGTACCACAAAACCTAAATATCAAATTTCTTCACTTCTCTGCTATGGATCCTTGCTTCTGTCTGACCTCCTCTGCTCATCTCCCTAGATCACTCTCCATTGGCCTCTGTGAATAAAGTCAAGCTAACATATCTTCATCTCATCAAATTCCATATCCCCTTCCATCAATTCCAGTGTAAGAGGCCCTGCTTACCAAAGTCACAGTTAAATTGCTTAATAAGTTCATCTATCTACATACAAAGAAGTCTATACAAGCTTCCTCCCCACCAGTGTGACACATGCTTTGTATCTGGAGACAGAGGAGATCATAGTAACACTGACACCTCCTTTTGAGGTGTCTTCTTGTGAACCTATACTCAGGACCAGTTATGACCACTACTGTAAATCACATTAAACCAAACTTTATACCCTCTATCCAGGGAGAATTCTATTTTTGAAAAAAGATATTTCATTATGAGAAAATTCTGTTCTTCACTTGGACTGATAACAGTGTAACAATGCAGTTGCAATTGACAAATGAGATAAAAGTATTATTAACTTCATGTAGCTGGCATTTTCTGTGATCCATATAGTATTACTGATTGCTTAACTAAGTGGTCAATTAAATAATTCAGCATATTATACAAAGTAACAATCTGACAAGCACATTTTAAGGTCTAGAGATATGACAAACAGTTTAAACAGTTTCCAAGACGGTTCAATAAGATCAGACTATGTAGCTATAGAAGGGAGTGGGAAATGAAGAGTGGGACTCAAGAGACAAGCCAGAGGGGAAATAATAAAGGAGTTGGTGCCACATGAAAGATTTTTGGCACTGAAATCACAGACTATGGAGAAAGAGTAAAGAGGAGAAACAAGTGGAGGGAGGTGATGGGAAAGAAGCCAGTGGAATGTTACTGTGAAGGCCAGTGAAATAAATCTCCTAGCTCATGAGCATAGTGTGCTACCTTCCTCTCCTAGCTCATGAATGTAGTGCCACCTTGTTTCTCCTAGCTCATAAGCAGTGCCACCTTGTTTCTCCTAGGTCATGGGTGTGGTGTCACCTTCCTCTCCTAGCTCATGAGTGTAGTGCCACCTGCCTCTCCTAGCTCATGAGTATAGTGCCACCTGCCTCTCCGAGCTCATGACTGTAGTGCCCCTTTGCCTCTCCTAGCTCTTAAGTGTAGTGTGCCACCTTTCCATGTGCATAACTCAAGTCTGAACACAGCCCCTGCCACACTAAAAGAAGCTTCAATGCTTAGACTGTCACTGCTTCTCTCTCTCTCCCTAGTTGTCTCTCTCTAAAATTTTATGTAGAGAAAAAATTTCCATTTTTGAATAAAAATGGATTTGAAAGACTCAAGATTAGAGAGAGGCACCTCAGCTGAGCTGCTATTGCAGCAATCTGCAAAACGAGGAAAGTTAAACACAGGTCATGAGAAAAAGACATCTGTGAAATAATAAAGCACAATTAACAGTTCTTAGTAACTGTTTGCATTAGATTGACTTGGGAATGGAGAAGTGGAAGACAAATTCTGTGTTTTCCAGTTGATGCAGTTGTTTGGATGAAAGATACCAACTAAAATGAGAAGGATAATGGGCTTTGCCCAGTGGGTTTCAGATGTTAGTGGAGTAGCTAAGTCTTTAGTGGACAGCTGGCTATAGAGATCTGGTATGGATATGGTAGTATCAATAATACTAGCCAAAAAATTTTTAGAAAAGTCAGTACTACTCTTATTCTTTTTTTTTTTTTAATTTTTTATTTAAGAAAGGATTAGTGAACAAAAGCATAAGGTAGGAGGGGTACAACTCCACACAATTCCCACCACCCAATCCCCATAACCCACCCCCTCCCATGATAGCCTTCCCATTCTCTAGCCCTCTGGGAGCATGGACCCAGGGTCGTTGAGGGTTGCAGAAGGTAGAGGGTCTGGCTTCTGTAATTGCTTCCCCGCCGAACATGGGCGTTGACTGGTCGGTCCATACTCCCAGTCTGCCTCTCTCTTTCCCTAGTAAGGTGTGTCTCTGGGGAAGCTGAGCTCCAGGACACATTGGTGGGGTCTTCAATCCAGGGAAGCCTAGCCAGCATCCTGGTGGCATCTGGAACCTGGTGATTGAAAAGAGAGTTAACATACAAAGCCAAACAATTTGTTGAGCAATCATGGATCCCAAGCTTGGAATAGTGGAGAGGAAGTGTTAGGGAGGTACTCACTGCAAACTCTAGTGTAATCCTGCTTTCAGGTATATATTTTGCAGTAGTTTATGGATACGTGTGCACATACGCTCTCTCTCACAGAAACTGGTGTATGTCTAGGTGATGGGACTTTGTTAGAAAGTGAACTACCTGAGATGAAATTAGAGTGTACTATAAAAGGAAAGGTCTCACCTGAGTAATGAAGCTGAAGGGTTGTCATTCCACACGTGAAGTCTCTGGATACACTCTGAGGTGAAGCATGTTGAGATGGCAATCGTTGCTTTGGTTAGGTTGTGATCGGCGGATGCAATATTATTTGGTTTGGATTGGGAGATGCATACGGGAAAGTGAGCCCTATCCAAGGGTGCCAGGACTGGGGGAAGTAGGGGCTCTATAGTGAAGATGTGAGGTTCCTGCTGTCTTAGGGTTCAAAAAGACAATCAATAGTTAATATTATCATCACATTATTTGTTAATTGGGTTAACTTTGAAAAGTCCCTTTGTTATGGTTTGCTGTACAGTACCCAGTATCTTGTATATAGCTGTGCTATTGGAAGCTTCTAATCTACTTGGTCTAGGCTTTTGAGAGAGTCCGCATATCAAATACGTAGCCTATCTATTAAAAAGATTCAGTTTGTCTTTTGAGAACCTTTGAGACATACAATTGATTTCCCCCTCTCATATTAATTAACTACTGATTTATATGTCTACATTTTGCTAGGAGTGTACATAAACACCATTCCCATCACCAAAGGACCATGACCCATCCCTCCCGCCCACTCCCACCCCCCACTGGCCCAGGAAGCTACATGTCTACCCCTCACCAGTGGGTTTTTACTTTGGTGCCCTACTTACAATTTGATCAGGTCCTGCTTTTAGTTTCCCTTTCAGATCTTCTAAGTCAGCTTCTGTTGATGAGTGGGATCATCCCATACTCATCTTTAACTTTCTGACTTAGTTCACTTAACATAATTCCTTCTAGCTCTGTCCAAGATGGGTCAGAGAAGGTGGGTTCATTGTTCTTGATAGCTGCATAGTATTCCATTGTGTATATATACCACAGCTTTCTCAGCCATTCATCTGTTGTTGGGCACCTGGGTTGCTTCCAGGTTTTAGCTATTATGAATTGTGCTGCTATGAACATAGGAGTACACACCTCTTTTTGGTTGGGTGTTATGGAGTCCTTGGGGTATATCCCCAGGAGAGGAATTATTGGGTCATATGGAAGGTCCATGTCTAGCCTTCTTAGAGTTTTCCAGACTGCTCTCCACAGAGGCTGTACCAATTCACATTCCCACCAGCAATGTAAAAGGGTTCCTCTATCCCCACATAAAAATAAATAAAATATTTTTAAACATGTTATACTCTAGTGAAACTAATCTGATTTAATACAGTCATTTCCCCCAATGTGTCCTGAACAAAACTCAGAGAAACACGTGGCCTAGCTAAAGAAACCCAGCTGGTAACAATCTCCTAACCCAATCCTCCCTTTTAAAGCCTCCCTCCCAGCTTTGCCTCCCAGCACCTCCCCATCACCACCACCAATTTAACATCTTATTCTTTATAGATTAAAATTCCATATTAAGTTTATCTCCAGGACTTCTACTTTCAGCTAGCAATAGCCTCTTCTTTCTTTAATGATGCTTGTCTTCCATCCTATTGATAGAAAAATGGTTTATGGTGGTACATCCATTATGGACAATAGTATGGAGAATCCTTAAACAAATGTAAACGGAAATACCTTATTATTCAGTAGTTCTATTCCTAAGCATTTATCCAAAATGAAAATACAAATTCAAATGGATATGTGCATTCCCAAATTCATATTCATAATAGCCAAAATAGAATGCCCTTCAACAGATGACTGGATAAAAAAAATTATGGGACATACACTCAACAATAAAAAAATGATGGCATTGTGTCCTTTGAATAAAATAGATGAAACTGGAGATTATGCTTAGTGAAGTAACTGAGGAGGTGAAGGACAACTATTGTTGATTTCACTCTTGTCAGTACACATGTCAGCTCCTAGTTACTGACATGTAGCACAGAAAGGGAAAACTGTCATGGGTAGTCATCAAACTGGAACCCGTGAGAAAGCCAAGAAGCATCCCAACAGTAATAAGGTCTTGTTTCCACTGGGCTACGTTACACCTCTATCTTTCAATTTGATTTAGCAATTACACCTTTTCATGATCTTAGTTCAAGTTGAGTTTCTGTTATAACAGCCAAGAGTTGTTACTTACACTTAAAAAGATTAAACAGCTTGACTCTGGTTAATAATATAAGCAGAAATTTGAACCAGACCCAGACTATTCTGACAATTGCATAGCATTGCAGAACATAAAGTTCACAGGTGGCCTGGCTGTGTGGCTAGAGAAACACACATATTATGGGAGCAAGTGAACATATTTTAACTTATCTAAGAGCCAGGCTCAAACTAGGACAAGCTCAGTTAGTGCAACATTAGGCAAATCAATATATTTGGAGTTCCCCTCACAAAATAAAATAAGTATCTGTCTTCACTTCAAAAGTATTTGGTTAATTAAAAAGATTAATACACAGGAGAGCTTTTTGGAAACAATTGCTTTCAAAGTAAGAATTGCCAATCTTGGCCAACAATAGAAGTGGTATTGAACCTATTCTGTCCTTTGTTGCTAAATCTGCTATGTTAGGGGTGGGAAACAGAACTCCAAAATGTTATCTCACCCATGTTAATTTTCATTTGAATAAACAGTCACTTCTGTGTTATTGCTGTTGCCGAATATTTATTGAAAGTCAGGCAGGGTCTGGGTGCCCTGAAAAATACAAGATCTTGCAAAGTCTCTGGGAAAGACAGGAAACTCAGAGCAATGGTTGGCATGGTACTTGCGAACTAGCTAGAAACCAAAGGTGTGGTTCCTAAGCCCCTTTTAGAGTGAACAGTGTGACCACACTCCTGAGCCTGTTCTGTTCTGCCTTTTCCATCCCCCTCTCATGGGGAATTTTGAAGACTGGTGAGATAATTATACACATGTCTTGGGGTCCAGAGAATGATATTCTGTAACTAGATCTGGTTCTGCTTAGTGCCGACACCACCTCATTTCAAAAACAGAACCTTGTCTTCTCCTTTGGGGCATTTTGATGACATCATAAGGATATCAGAGTTTTGTTTTGTTTTGTTTTGTTTTGTTTTGTTTTGTTTTGTTGTACACAGTTGAACCATGCTTACATAGTACCAGATTCTTTGTCCTGAAAACACAGATGTTAAGTCATACCTTGTGGAACTCAAGTTACATATAAAGTAACAAAAAGCAATTTCTGTAGAAACTCATATGGTAAACTCATAGACTGTGCTGCATACTGGAATGAATGGAGTGTTGGAGTCAGCAAATCAAAATTCAAATCTTAATTCAATCATTTCCCACATGTGTAACTCCTGGCAAGTCACTTAACTTCTCTGATGAATAGTTTTCACAGCTGTAAGGGAAGGATATCATGAGCTCCTTACCTACCTCATGGATTTTTGTGAGCACCCAATGGAATGTGTTAAAGAAAGATTAGAATTGTGTCCTGTGCAATTTCAAATTCTATTCTTAAAAATCTAACTACAAGAATTGGAAACTGAGGAAGGGAAAGAAATGGATGTGAAAATAAAATTTATTTTTAAAGGTTTTATTTATTTATTTATTTATTCATTCATTTATGAGAAAGATAGGAAAAGAGAAAGAACCAAACATCACTCTGGTACATGTGCTGCCAGGGATGGAACTTGGGACCTCATTCTTGAGAGTCCAGTGCTTTATCCAGGGTGCCACCTCCCAGACCACTGGGCATATTTTTACACAGAGCTAATACTCAGTAAGCTTTTATTTTTGTGAGTGAATAAAAAGAAACTATAGCAGTTTCAGTCATCATTTACTACTACCTTACGCACTCACTAATTCTTACTACAAAGACCATCAGCATTCACTAATTCTTACAACAAAGACCATCAGCAGTCAAATAAAAAGAAATTCATTCTTATTATCAGAACCGACAGCTTTAAAAATTATTTGTGTAATTCATTCGTTGACCTGAGGAGTCTTAATTGTTGCAAATAATTCTCAGAATGTGGGTCTCAAGACAGCAACCTAAGAATGTACCTACCTCAAGACTAGAGTTTGAAAATATAGAATCTGGATTCTCTGCCAAATTTGGTGAGTTAGCATCTTGGAGGTAGAAACTGGATAATTCAGATTTTGACAAGCATAGAGACATGCACACAAACACACAGAACTAGTCCATGCTTGCATTCTAATGCTAAAGTTTGAGAACTACCTCCAGATTTCCAGGGACTAAAAAATAAAAATAAATTAAAAATAAATAAACTATGACAGATTTGGAAAACATGACTTGGAAGAAATGCCTTCAGTCTCCCAGGGTTTCTGTTGCTGTTTAAGCTGAAAACTTTCAGAGAGGGAATCCTGAAATTCATTCATAAACAGTAAACTGCACTGACACCTTCCAGAAAATCAGTTCCTAAAATTCCAGTGTTATGTGATTATGTATGTGTACTATGAAGTATATGCAAGTGTTATATTTTTGGTACCTAATCATGATGTTTAAGTTTTTAACCTTTGAACTTTTACTAATATCTGGTTTTCTTAAAATAGGGCAGTATTGGGAGTCGGGTGGTAGCCCAGTGGGTTAGGCATACATGGCTCAAAGCACAAGGACTGGCAGGAAGATCCCGGTTCGAGACCCCGGCTCCTCACCTGCATGGGCATCGCTTCAAAGGCAGTGAAGCAGGTCTGCAGGTGTCTGTCTTTCTCTCCCCCTCTCTGTCTCCCCTCCTCTCGGTTTCTCTCTGTCCTATCCAACAATGACATCAACAACAATAATAATAATCACAAGGCTAAAACAACAAGGGCAACAAAAGGGGGAGAGAAAGTGACATCCAGGAGAAGTGGATTCATGGTGCAGTCACTGAGCCCCAGCAATAACCCTGGAGGCAAAAATTAATTAATTAACTAATTAATTAATTTAATTAAAATAGCCAGAACAAGGGCATGGCAAACTTCACAACTCTCCTCCCAGGGGCTTAGAGATGGGCAGGCACTACATGACTGCATAAACTGGGCATCTAGCAACTGTGTGACAACATGAGGTGTTGACTGTCAGCAATTACAAAGGGTCTGAGATTTACTCTAC
This sequence comes from Erinaceus europaeus, assembly GCF_950295315.1. Classification (NCBI taxonomy): domain Eukaryota; kingdom Metazoa; phylum Chordata; class Mammalia; order Eulipotyphla; family Erinaceidae; genus Erinaceus; species Erinaceus europaeus. The sequence goes on from NC_080176.1 coordinate 36,089,293, forward strand.
TTGTAAGCTAACAAGTAAACTGTTACAATGTCACAGTGACTACTAGAAGACAGAAGGTCCTAGAACTAGAGAAAAAAGACTGTATTACTCAAACCACAGCAAGTAATACAAGCAGCAAGTTTGTCTTGGCCGGCCTTGCCCCTAGGGTCCCACAGAATCAAAATGGATGTGTCAGGAGAACTCTGTCCACTGTGAGTTTGCATCACTGCTGAAAAAGCCCAGTCTTAAGAAGCCCAAATCTTTCAATTTTTCTTTCTGTGGAACAATAGCAGAAGATCAAAGTGCAATGGTGAACCCACACTCAGGAACCAAAAGCAAGCCTGGGGAGAAAAGTACTCACCCAGCAATCATGTGCTTGGCTGAGGAGCAAAGAGGAAAGTAGAAGCTGCTGATGGACCTGCTGCCTGCAACCAAGAACCAATAGTTTGGCACGAGGCTAGGGAGGTAGCATGGTGGTCATGCAGACCCACTCTCCTGCCTGAGGCACCAAAGGTCCCAGGTTTGCCCCCAGCACCACCAGAAGCCAGAGCTGAGCAGAGCTCTGGTAAAAATAAATACATACATACATACACTTGGCTGGTGAGCAAGTCTGGAAGAGCAGAGTACAATGAAGTCTGCACACTCTCCTGGCACTCAGGGATCATAACCTTGCTAGGATGGAAAAGTATGGAGCACAGGAACTAATCGCTTGGCCAGAAAAGAGCATTGGGGTCCTTTTTCCTGCAACCAGGGACCATTCCTTGAATGGGGAGTAAGGGAAGAAAAGGGGGAGCAGAGAGAACCTATTCACTGCATCCTGGGACCAAGGAATTTATGAGGGTCAGTGAAAAGCCCTCTGCCAACATTCAGAAATCACTAGCATGAATATTCATTAAAAATTAATGTTATCCATGCTCATTTTATTATCAGAATGCTCTCTCCACACTAGGAATCTTTGTGATTTAGTTCACTGTTTTGTTCATCTTGGCCAGTAGGTGGCACTTTTTCTACACAAATAAGTAGTTAATTATCTTCAGTATCCTCATCAGCCTAAGAATTGAGCACCCAAACTAGGGTTAGGGCTGAGACAATTTTCACTCTGAGCATTGATAGCAGTTGAGTCTTGATAGAGAGCTGAATCCAGATTTCTTTCATCCTCGTTCAAAGTCGGTAACAGGCAGCACCATATCCACAGCTTTTACTCCTTTATCCAAGAGTACTTCAGGAAGAGAAGACACGCTAGCTGTCAGAGCCCATGGTAGAGCATCACTCTGGCAGACTTATGGTCCCAGGATCAAATCCCTGAATGAGAGAGGAGGGTAATCCTTTTCTAGTTTTTATTTAATTTTTTATTTATAAAAAGGAAACACTGACTAAACCATAGGATAAGAGGGGTACAACCACACAACTCCCACCACCAGAACTCCATATCCCATCCCCTCCCCTGATAGCTTTCCTATTCTTTTAAATATTTATTTTATTTATTTATTCCCTTTTGTTGTCCTTGTTGTTTTTCATTGTTGTTGTAGTTATTATTGTTGTCATGGATAGGACAGAGAGAAATGGAGAGAGGAGGGGAAGACAGAGAGGGGGAGAGAAAGACAAGACACCTGCAGACCTGCTTCACCGCTGCCTATGGAGTGACTCCCCTGCGGGTGGGGAGCCTGGGGCTCGAACCGGGATCCTTACACTGGTCCTTACGCTTTGCACCTCCTGTGCTTAACCCGCTGCGCTACCACCTGACTCCCGAGCTTTCCTATTCTTTAAAAGGGTAATCTTTTAATATTGTTTAGATGTATGTATAAATTGTACTTCCCAGTGAACATTCAAAAAAACGTATAATTGTGCCGCACATATTTTTAACCTCCTATGTCTTTGGTATTGATTCAATATCCCACTAGAATTCTGTTCTGATGGCTGCTGAGCATGCCATTACTGGGACACCCCAGAGTTTTGTTAGCCAGTTCCCTGTGATCAGATATGTGCATTGTAGCCTTGTTTGAACTATTAAAAGCAAGCATGATGATGAGTGCCTGAACACTTTTTTATTTCATTTATTTTCCCTGTTGTTGCCCTTGTTGTCTTTTTATTGTTGTTGTAGTTATTGTTGTTATTGATGTCATTGTTGTTAGATAGGACAGAGAAATGGAGAGAGATGGGGAAGACAGAGAGGGGGAGAGAAAGATAGACACCTGCAGACCTGCTTCACTGCCTGTGAAGTGACTCCCCTGCAGGTGGGGAGCCAGGGGCTTGAACTGGTATCTTTATGCTGGTCCTTGAGCTTTGCACCACATGCGCTTAACCTGCTGCGCTACCACCTGACTCCCTATGACTGAACACTTGATGATAAGTCTGTGCATCTATCTGGTGCTTTCTTTGGGATGTCTACATTCTCCTAGTCAGTGTAGGAGAAATGGCAAGACTGAGGTCCCAAGATCGAATTCCTGAAGAGTAGGAACTACAAAACCAAAAATGCCCAAAGTCACTGATTAACAGAGAAATACACATAATGATAGCAATGAAATATCACTGGCACTTGTGGGAATAATATAGCCTAGAAATGACAACAGCAGCAAGTGTTGGTGAGGATGTGGGGCTAGGAACCCTCTACACTACTGGTAGGAATGCAAATTGGCCCAGCGCCTGCAGAAAAAAATCTGGTGACTTCTCAGGACTCTTGAAATCAACTAGGTAAATCCTCTCATATCCAATGGAAGCAGACACCTATTCAAAGAAATTCAGCACACCTATAGCAGCACAGTTTGTAATAGCCAGAACTTAGAAGCACCTCAGATGTCCAATTACAGATGAGCAGCAAAGAAAGTTGTGGAATGTATATAAAGAAATACTATGCAGATACTTAAAATGATGAAATCATCTCCTTTGCCTAGTCCTGGATAGAATTTGAAGAAACACTTAAGCCCCAAATCAAATGATTTTAAAAATTAGATAGTAAGGAGTCAGTCAGGCAGTAGCACAGCGGGTTAAGCACACGTGTCACAAAGCGCAAGGACCAGTGTGAGTATCCCTGTTCAAGCCCCGGCTCCCCACCTGCAGGGGAGTTGCTTCACAGGCAGTGAATCAGGTCTGTCTTTCTCTTCCCCTTGCTGTTTTCCCCTCCTCTCTCCATTTCTCTCTATCATATCCAGCAGCAACAGCAGCAATGGCAACAGTAAGAATAACAACAAGGGCAACAAAAATGGGAAAAATGTCCTACAGGAAAAGTGGATTCATAGTGCAGGCACCGATGCCCAGCAGTGACCCTGGAGGGACACATACACACACACAAAAAAACTAGATAACTATTCTAAGTCTTGGTCACATATCTGTCTATTAGAATTTACACATAAGGGCTTTTGATCTTTATTATAACTCAAGAAACTCTTTGTGAATTACTGAATCCAGAAGTTTGCACCTAGAGGAAGAAGTGTAAAGTTTGTGTGTGTGTATGTGTGTGTGTGATAGCATAAATAAATAAATAATCTACTGCACCTCATATAAGTTAAAGATCTTACTGTTGTCAGTAAAAGGAAAAAATATATATATAAGAAAAAAGAAATACAAAGGTATATATTTTATCAGGAATGCTTTTAACAGGAAAAGTGTTAGCTCTTGAAAAGGTAGTGAATTCAATGCCCATTATGCTACGAAATCCATAACAATTAAAATAAATGAATCACAAAAAGATAACAATTCTATTAATCCAATTCTATTCACTTTTTTTTAGCTCTAGTCACATTTTGTAGCTCTTTCAGTACGTGTTTGACATACATATATGGGCCCTCATTGAATATATATGCTAATAAATTTTAATTACTCTTGGTTCACAATCCTCTGATCATTATGTAATGTCCATGCCTATCTTTATTACTTTGTTTATTTTAAAGTTTATTGTTTCAGAGATGGGAATAGCTGAACCTGCTTTTATTTTTCTGGTCTATTAGCTTGTATGATACTTTTCCGTCTTTTCACATTGAGTCCTTGTTTGTTTTGTTCTGTTACGTGGGATTCCTGTAGACAGCATATGATTGGGTTGTATTTTTGGACCCATCCTCCTACTCTGCATTTTAATAGGTAAATTTAGGACATTGACATTTATTGACATTATTGATTTAAGATATTTCAATGCCATTACTCAGTACTTGTTTGTGTGTTCTGATGTATGGCTGTTTTTATTTGTTTGTTTTTTGATGATGTTGTTAATGTTTAAAGGAGGACTTTTAGAAACTCTTTCAATGTGTACTGGGTAATAGTTGACTCCTTTAACTGTTGCTTGTCTGAGAGGGTTTTTATCCATCTATCTAGTCTAAATGACAGTCTAGCAGGATATACTCTTCTTGATTTGGAAGCCTTTCTCATTGAGTGCTCAATATATGTCTTGCCATTCTCTTTTGGGTTTTATAGTTTATGTGGAGAAATCTGCAGATAGTCTTATGGGGTTTCCTCTGTATGTGACTTTCTGTTTTTATCTTACAGCCTTCAGAATTCTTTCTTTATCTTTACTTCTTTCCATTGTATCTGTGATGTGTCTTAGTGACTTCAAGTCTGGATTTGGGACTCTCTGGGCATCTTGAATCTTAATGTCATTTCTGTTATTTAGGGTGGGGAAATTTTTTCTATTTTTTTTCCTCTAAGAAGCTTTCTTCTCATTCCATTCTTCCTCTCATAGGCCAATAATGCTTATATTACTTCTTTTGAGGTTGTCTCATATGTCTCTGTTGTTGCTTTCAGTGTCTCTCAATCTTTTTTATCTCTCTTACTTCTTTCTTAGGTTTCTCTAATCCATCCTCTGTCTGGCTGATTCTGTTTTCTGTTTCTTTTATTCTGCTCTCCCTTCCCTCAGCTTCCTTCTTCAATTAAGCTAATTTTTTTCCTTGTTCAGTTACATTATTAGCTTGTTCTCCTAGCTGGTATTTTAATTCAGCTACTTCAGCTTTCAGTTTTCTAATTACCTCAAGATAGCTCCTGTTTTCTTTTAGGATCTCATTGGTTATTTCCCTATTTCTGGCAGTACTTTCCTCAAAAGCTTTCCTTACTCCTATGATTAATCCTTAATTAATGTTTGGATACTTTCCTCTTTCTTGTTTTCTGGCATCCTTGGAATTTTTTCTGGGATACTGTCCTGGTTCATTGCTGTAGTAGATTTTTTTACCTAACCATTTTTTTATTTTTTTCATTATGTTTATTTTATTGGATAGAGACAGCCAGAAATAGAGAGGGAAGGGGGTGATAGGGAGAGAGACAGAGAGACCTGCAACATTGATTCACCTCTTGTGAAGCTTTTCCCCTGCAGGTGGGACTGGGGTCTTGAACCCGGGTCCTTGCACATTGTAACATGTGCGCTCAACCAGGTGCACCACCACCCGGCCCCTTACCTAACCATTTGTTGAGGTCTTTGTATTTTGTGTCTTGTCTATTGCTGTTCAGTTATTGTTTGGTATGACTTCTAGTCTGTTGGTTCTCAAACAACTGAATTAGTCACCTTTTGGTCTGATTCAGGAGTTTCTGGCACTGTTTTTCTAATGTATACCACTCTCACTGCCTTTGGAAGATGAGATGCAGTGCCTCATGTGTTCAAATTGAAGTGGGACATATATGATTGTAATACAAAAGAAAAAGACCAAACCAAACTCCTCTCACAAATGAAATCAAAGGAAATGCCAGTTCTTCAACAACTATAACTAAAGCAATTATTAATCAAACCAGAGAAAAGGAATATGAAAACAAAACAAAAAAAGAGAGAGAGAGAGAGAAGTGAGGAAAAAAGACAAAACCACAGGAAGCCCTAGTAAATTCAAATCAGCATAGCCACAAGGGCAGCTAGCTGAGATTAATCAAACCAAAGAGAAGGGAAAAACAGAAACAAAAACAAAAGGTACATGCCCAACCACCCCACCCCCAAAATAAATGATAAACTGAGGCTTGTGACTGCTTCAAGCAAGGTGGGTTAAAACCATAAGAAGTCAAAAAAAAAGGAAGTCAAACTCCTCCCACAAGAGAAATCACAAAGGAAATCCAGCCAACACAACAATAAAATCCAAGATTGATCAAAGCAGAGGTGAAAAACAGAATAAAAAACAAATGAACAGAAAAGCAAAACCCAACACCAAGCAGCTTGCATTTCAAACCAAGCCAAAGCTTCCACCCACCCCAAACCCAAACAGAGGCTTGGGCTTGTCTCCAACAAAGTGGGTCCAGATGGCTCTCCACTGAGCTCAGACAAAAAGTTCAGTCTTAGAGTCTTGCTTGATAAATTCAACTCCACAGGGGGGCCTCCCAGACTCTGACTGCTGGTTTTTCCTAGCAAGCCACCTCTGGCCTGAGGGATGGGGTCAGGTGAGTGTGGAGAGAAAACTTACCACCAGCTCAGCTTGTCCTCAGCATCTTCTCACCAATTTGTGATTGAGCTACAATATTCTATTGTGGCTATTCTTTGTCCCCTCCTCCACAATTTCTCTCTAACTGGCCTAGAAATCTTTCCCTTACCCAGAATTCCCAGGTCCAAATTGGCCTTTTCATGGAGTGTCATCCAGGTACCGCCTTCAAGCCACCATCTTGACTTCACCTATATCTCAATTCTTAAAGTTTAAAGTTTTCTTAGAAACAAGAAACACCCCTAAGTTCCTTTAATAAATGCAGTATACTAAATGTAGCTCAATACCTTAGATTCATTATTCAGAGCATAAATTTATTCTGCAAGTATTTATTTGCATTGTTCCTAGGATTCTGTTAAACATCATAGTCACTGTAAAAAAAAAATAGATACAGAAGTTAAGTAGTCACAGGAAGGGCTCTAAGCATGACTTTGCATATGCCTGGTACAAGTCTTTCCTATTTGGCATTTTTCTTTTTCTCCTAAACTTTAAGTATTTACCATGTGTATATCACATGTATCAAAAAGATTACTAAATTGGGAGTTCTGGTTAATGTATGATCTGATATATTTCTATTCTCTTTACTATAATTGTTACAAATGTGAACGAAAAAGAAAAAACCTCTTAATTAACCTCTTACTAAGGTACCTGATCCTAGTGCCAAGACTCTAGAATACTATAGGTGCGAGTGGTGATACTTTCCAGTGAGTACAATGCAAATGTATTAGCAAGTGAAATGAATGCCAGTAGGGACTTTCCATCCTATCAAAGAAATTCATCATAGATGTATCCCCATCAATTATAAGGTTAAGCACAATTCTTTGATGATCTGGTTAAAGGGAAATAAACTGGGAACTATTAAAGGCAAAGACTACATACTGAACACAATGCTTGGCTAGCAGGTGTTCCTTGATTCACAATTAGCCTTTGTTGACTTATCCATCTTCTGTGCTTTTCAAACAAAGAACAGAGCAGTGTCATATGGGTTATATAAGCAAGAGGACTTTTTTTTTCCCTTGGTGTATTGAATTAATAGTGATTTGTAAGACTACAAATTAATAAGAAAACAGTTTAACACAGCTCCAACCACCTAAGGACTGTTCCCCACACCAACCACCATATAGTAAACCTTAAAGCCCCAATTCATCTAAAATCCTTTACTTTGGTGCAATACATAAAACCCAGTCCAAGTTCTGCTTTGTATTTCCCTCTTTCTGTTCTGATTTCTCAACTTCTGTCTATGAGTAAGATCATTCTATATCCATCCTCTTCTCTCTGGCTTATCTCACCTAACACAATTTCTTCTAACTCCATCCATGATGAGGTAAAGACAGTAAATACATCATTTTTAATAGCTGAGTAGTATTATTCTGTGTATATATACCACAATTGCTCAGCCATTTTTCTGTTGTTGGACATCTGGGTTGTTTCCAGGTTTGGGGTATTACAAATTGTGCTGCTATGAACAAAGGTATGCACAGATCTTTTGGGATGGGTATGTTTGGTTTCTTAGGATATATCCTCAGGAGAGGAATTGCAGCATCATAGGGTAGTTCCATATGGACCAATGGAATGGGATAGAGAGCCCAGAGCTTAACCCACATGTATAGGCATCTCATAGAAGACGAACTTAGATGATGCCGCATCCCGACGAATATCTGGCGGGGCGATGTTGCTAAGAACTGGCAGCCATGGAACCGGGGTGGAACATATGGTTCCAGAAATTATCCTCATGGAGGAATATAATTTGGAATCGACCAAGTGGACATGGGGTCTACGGAACCATACTGGGGCACAGTATTCTGCAGTGGAATAGCATAATGCCAGAGATGATGATCATAGTGTCGAAGCGCTCGCGCCCCATGAGGAGCTGGCCAGTCTTGCTATTATGTTATTCTCGCGCCCACCTTTGCTGCAGTTTTTATGAGATGCTTGTGAAATGACAGAGTGCGATCGAGAGTAACGCCAAGATAGACTGGCTGGGCTTCATGCCAGACTCTCGTATTGCCAAGCTGCACATTAAGCTCACGCGAGGCCGAGGCATGGTGTAGATGGAAAACAGATGATACCGTTTTTCCAGTGCTAGGGATTAGTCACCATTTTTTACAGTAATCAGATATCAGAGACATGTCTTTCGTGAGTGTTTCCTCGAGGATGTCGAACTTGGATGCCTGAGTTGCACAGCAGATGTCATTGGCGTAGATGAACTTCCTTGAAGAAGTTTCTGGGAGGTCATTGATGTAAATATTAAATAGCGTAGGAGCCAGAACAGAGCCCTGGGGGAGGCCACTTGAGACAAGTCTCCATCTGCTAGACTTGTCACCCAGATGCACCCGGAATCTTCTGTTTTGGAGAAGAAACGATATAGTGTTGGCCACCCATGGAGGCAGGCATCTTGAGATCTTGACTAGGAGACCATGGTGCCAGACCGTGTCATAGGCTGCTATCGAACAGGCCATGGCCGGTGTGCCGCTATGTTCCATCGCTGGGGAGCCAGAGATGACCCGAACTGCCCCTGCAGCTACAGACAGACTATGACCCACATAGTCAACAACTGCCACCTCTCCAGATTCAAAGGAGGTCTCGAAACTTTACATCAGGCTCAACCTGATGCTGTTGACTGGCTACGGAAGAAGGGCAAACGCTAGAAGAAGATAGAAAATGAAGGGGCCAAATCTGCTCATTGGGGAAAAGAAGATCTCTCTGACAAGTGGTTTTGAGAGGACTGGAAAACATGTAGAAAAATAAAATTAGACCACCAATTAACACCATACACCAAAATTAGCTCAAAATGGATCAAAGATCTGGATATTATACTTGAAAATATAAAATACATGGGACATATCAGTCCCAGGGGTGTGGCTATGTAGTTGTAGCAGCTGCATTTTGCTCTACTCAATCACTATAAAATGCAATGAAGATCACCTCAAAACTCAAGAAGATAGGACCAGGATATCTACAAGAACTCACCAAGCCACAGGTAAGTAGAAACTCTGTTGCTTTTGGACTTTTGAAAGGGGCTGAGGAAGAGATTCCTGAGGCTAGTGCCAGTCTGGGAGTTTGCCAGTAGAGACATACCACTTCTGAGTCTGAGTTTTAGCAATAAAAAGACTGTTTAAAAGGGGGAGGGAAATCACCCAAAACTCATCAATTTAAAACTGTGGATTTTCAAGTTTCCATTGATGTTGCCCTTCAGAGGCTGGAACAGCAGCAAGAAAACCCTATATTGACATCAAGGGCACAAAATATGCCAGGTGATTGAGGATTTAATCTACCCTCTTGGTGGTCCAGAAGTGTGGCTGTGGAGTAGGAGCCTTTTTACATCATTCTCCTAATAAATTAGGATAAATCACACACACACAGAGACACACACACACACACACACAAACTCACCAAATACAACCAGTATTCATTCAGAAACTAAGTAAGCCACAAAGCACTGCTTAGCTTTTGCTGGTGCTGGCAGTGGAGCAGGAGATTAGGCCTGGGACTTTGGACCCTTGGACATGAGAGTCTCTTTGCATAATCACTGTGCTATCCATCCTCCACCTTGTTTTATTTCTTGGTTACAAGATTAAACTAAAAAATCTACTTATAGTTAAAAAGCCCTGAGGCCTCCATAGCCTGAAGGGAGGATAAATAACAGACAAATCACCAGCAACATAACAAAGATTTAAATAACAGACATCACCAGCAACATAACAAGGATTTAACAGCCACTGGTGCTTCACCTGATGCATTGAGATAAAACAAAAACAATTGTTAAGATTTGCAAATATAAACTCTTAAGTACATTACTTAGGCACAAATCAGTGCAAGTAAGTGTGATCAGAGGATTGAAAAGTAGTGAGGTAAGGACTCTTTAAGATGTTAGAAGCTACACTCAGCATAAGAAGATGTCATTTTGCTGTTCCAACCATCCACTTCTTTCTCAATTTGAACACAAGAGACCCTACCTCCCATCTTCCAAAGGCAGCTGTGTCAACATTAGACTAACTCCACCCATTCCTGAAACACACCAAGGACCAAAGGCAACCAGCTTCAGGGATCCAAGAACCAACCAACCAGAAGCCCCCTCACACCGTATATAAACAGCAACAAGCAGGAAATTTGTGTAAATTTCATAACACAGCTAACATAATGGTCAAACTGAAAAAGAAATGTTAGAGAAAGGAACCAGGACAAGACCTCAGGAAAAAAAAAATGTCCCAAAAAGCTAGAAGCAAATAAACATGCATCCAAACACTAATTAATGCAAGAATTACAGGAGTGAGGAAAGTTTTTGAAGGAAATAGCATCAGAAATAGGGAAACAACAAATGAGACTCTGAAAGAAAGCACTAATTATCTTGAGGTAATTAGAGAGTTGAAAGCTGAAATATCTGAATTAATATTAGAACTAGCTGAACAAACTAATACAGTATCTGAACAGGGTAACAAAGTATCTGGACTACAGAAAACAACTGAGGGGAACAAGAATAGAATAAGTGAGTCAAAAAAACAAAACTACTAAGAATGAATTAGAGAACATTAAGAAATAAAAGCTGTCAGGGGAGGGGATGGGATACAGAGTTCTGGTGGTAGGAATTGTGTGGAGTTGTAACCTTCTTATCCTATGGTTTTTGTCAGTGTTTCCTTTTCATAAATAAAAATTATTTAAAAAAAAGAAAGAAAATAAGTGAACTAAAGAAGAGATTAAGAAACACTGAAGGGGGTCGGACGGTGGTGCGGTGGGTTAAGTGCATGTGGCGCAAAGCGCAGGGACCAGCGTAAGGATCCCAGTTCGAGCCCCCGGCTCCCCACCTGGAGTGGAGTCGCTTCACAGGCGGTGAAGCAGGTCTGCAGGTGTCTATCTTTCTCTCCCCCTCTCTGTCTTCTCCTCCTCTCTCCATTTCTCTCTGTCCTATCCAACAACGAACAACATCAACAATGGCAATAATAATAACCACAACGAGGCTACAACAACAAGGGCAACAAAAAGGGGGGGGGGGAAGTGGCCTCCAGGAGCAGTGGATTCATGGTGCAGGTACCAAGCCCAGCAATAACCCTGGAGGGGGAAAAAAAGAAAGAAAGAAACACTGAAAACAACAACAGAGACATATGGATGACCTTTAATAAGTAATTATGCATAATAAGCTTGTCAGAGGAAGAAAGAGAGAAAGGAAGAAAAAGCACATTAGATCACAAAGACAACAAATTCAATAGCATTAAAATCATTCCAAGCATCTTCTGAGACCACAGTAGAATTATATTAACACTTAATAACAAACAAAAAATTAGTAAAAGTCCCAAAATATGGAAACTCAACAGTATACTACTTAACTACTGGGTCAAAGAGGAAATTTGGGAAGAAATTACAATGTTTTGAGAATTCAATAAAAATGAAGCAAAAACTATCAAAATATTTGGGACACACTGAAGGCAGTACTAACAGAAGTTCATAACCATACAAACACACATCTGGAAACAAGAAAAGGCTTAAGAAAACAACCTGATTGCACACCTAAAAAACTTGAAGAAGAGGGACAAAAGGAACATGCATGTTGCAAGGCACAAGGAATAAAAAAGAAAAATTGTAAGAAAATCTTTTTAAAAAGAAGAACAAAGGAACTCTAAAACAGCCAGAAAAACTGAAATAACTAAAATTAGGGCAGAAATTAAGAACCATCAAAAATAAGAGAACCATACAAAAGATCAATGAAGCTAAATGTTGGTTCTTTGAAAATATATCCTAAGGAACACCCATAAATGCCACTGTTTTATTATGAACTTTATACTGACTCACTACAGACTATTGTGCATTTTTGCTTTCAGGTATATATTTTGCCCTAATTTATAGATACATATGAACATATGATCTGTCTTACGGGACCTGGTCTATATCTAGGTTTTGGGACTTTGTTAGGAAGTGAACCTCCTGGAATAGAATTAAAGAATAATATGAAAGGAAAGGTCTCACCCGAGTAATGAGGCTGAAGGGTTGACATTCCACGCCTGACATCTCTGGACACAGTCTGAAGTGAAGCATGCTGAGGTGGTACTCCTTGTGTTAATAAATAGACTTTTTTTAAGCCTAAGTATTTAAGGTATAAGATATGTAAGATGATCAAACTCTGACACTTTCTAAAATTGTTCCAGGGGCTCCAAAAATATATTTGTTTCATTTTTTAAATACCTAAGTTAATGTCAACTTTAGGCCAGATAGATCAAAACCATTTGGCGCTGTCAGTATCTAAAATGTGAATATTTTCAGATACCATTAAAGGGCACAAAGCACAGTGAAATTAAGCATACTACTATAGATGCTAACCATTGGTTTTTCAAAGTGAAAGTGATTAATAGTCCTCTGTGATTAGACTTAGAAACAAATGACACTCAGTGATTAAACAACTAGGAAAAAGTCTAAGGTCATAAGATAAACATTGGACTAAGAAATTGGATAATGCAATTATAATATATTATAATAATTATAATAATGGCCCTTTTGGTCAATTTCACAACACCTCTTTATCTGGGGCCCTAGTCAGAGAATCCTTAGATTCCCACACAAATATGATGGGCCTGGACCTCTAGTGGATCCCTCTCTCCACCACCACTGGTCACATCCATCAGTCACAGCATCATAAGCCATCTTGTGGGTCTTCCCAGGACCTTGCCCTCACCATAAAGCAGCAATGGTGGGGACAGCCCCACTCTCTAAAGGGAGGCTGGTTCATACTACCATGCTACTTGAAGAAGACTGGTCCTGAAATGAGTACAGCCTACAATGTTCCCAACTGTGACCATGAACTGTGAGCTCTGATCGACTAGGACTCAGAGGTTACATAGGATCCTATCCTAAATATGTTCATAGGTGTGGAGGAGAAAGCACCACTTTCTTTAGATGCTTTATACATCTCAGTAGAAAAGGTACAAAATTAGATATTTATTTACTTATTATTTTTGTCACTTATCTACTTTTGCTCATAAAGCTTTATTGGGACTTCATGCCAGCATGATTTCACTGTTCCCAGAATTTGTTTTAGATAACAGATGGAAGACAGAGAAAGAAAGAAAAGACACCAAAGAACTGCTTCACTGCTTGTTAAGCTTCCTTTTTTGCAGGGTGCTCCCCTGTGGTGGCCAGGGGCTCAAGTCTGAGTCCTTGGTTTATGGTAAAGTTCGAACTCTACCAATTGAAACATCTCTTGGATCCTAAAAATTGAAAGTGCAATCTAACTAGACTCAGCAGGACCTCCAGAACTGTTTCTTGAGTAGGGTGAGAGAATAATATCTAAAGAAGGAAATTGCTATGCTTTTATCCTGGGGGGGGGAAATGAAAGTATCCAGAAGGGACACAACTGTGTCTTAGCCTTGCCAGCACCCACTTATGAAACTCCTCCTTTCTACCTTGGGTAAGTATTAAGTAAAAAGTTATTACTTCAAATGCTGCCAAAGTTGAGCATCTAAAGACTGGTTTGAGTTGCATATCCAGCAAAAAAGCAAGTTTGGGGCATGTGCAAGCATCTGAGGATAGCACAGGAAGAATATCTGACAACCTGAGTTGGGGATTTTCTCAAAAAGATTTGCAAGATGCCAAGTTAATCTTGAGGCTTCTTGCCTCACCTCCTTTTATGTTCTTCCTTGAGCAGTTCTTGTATAAACTTGTCTTCAGGATGTCTTTTTGCCTCCTACAAACTCCCACCTCTGGAGAGCTTTGGCACCTCTGCCTTACCCTCAGGCCTTGAATTACTTACCCATTTCCAAGTGTCTATATTTTAAAACCTCCCTTTGAGGCAGGAATCTAAGAATCCACCACATTCTCTCTTCTAGATCAGCTGAGGAAGTGGTCACTTGTAAGTTAGGCAGCCTTACAATCAGAATACACCCCCTTTGTCCCAGACTTTCTTAGCTTATGGAGATGAGGAAATGAATCACACTGACAATTTACTATTGAAAGGGCCAAGCCAGAGATTTGGTTCAGAGAAAATTCCTGACTTGAATTCAGAGAACAGTGAAAATACCATGCTATATAATCTGTTTTTCCAAGTACTACTGGTCACCAAAATCTGTCTTGTTCTGCTTGGAATGATATAACAGAATACCACAGATTGATTGATTTAAACAACATATATTTTCTCTCTCTTTTTCAAATGTTGTTAGAGTTCTGATTCTAGAATTGTTTAACAATTTCTTCTTTAAATCATGTTACATGAGATAAGCCAGAAAGAGGACAAATGTGGAATGACTTCACTTATAGAAGTTAAGAAATACGAACAGAAAAAGAAACACAAAGCAGAACTTAGACTGGATTTGGTGTATTGCACCAAAGTAAAGCACTTTGGTGGGGTGGGGAGCATAGAGGGGAGGTCTTCAGGTCCTGGTGCATGATGGTGAAGGAAGACCTAGGCTGGGAGTTAGGACGTTTTGTAGAAAACTTAAAATTTTACACATGCACCAACAACTGTATTTACTGTAAACCATTAGTCCCCAAATTTAAAAAAATCATCTTCAATTTCTGTCTTTTTACTTTAATATAAACAAGTAGGAGGAACCAAGCCACCCCTTCAACACTTTGCTTGGAAATTCCCTCAGGTTTCATCCTGTGAAAGTTTTACCTTTCGTGAAACAGTATTGTGTTGTTGGGAAAAGCATGACACTTTTCTGCACTGAAAAATATGTCATGACCTTTCTGATAGCCCAATAGTACATGGACACTTTCAGTCAAGTTGTTTGTCACTTAATAACAAAGACTGCTTCTTCTCCAGTTTCCAAGAGCATTTTATTTAATTCTATCTGATGCTTCACCAGAATGGTATTGGTATTCTTGTTTCTATGAATAGTATGTTCATGATTATTTGTGTATTCTCTAAAAAGATGAGAATCTACCTCTCCTTTTTAAAATTTCTTTATTGGAGAATTAATGTTTTACATTCAACAGTAAATACAATAGTTTGTACACACTTCTGTTGATGAGTGGGATCATTCCATACTCATCTTTATCTTTCTGACTTAGCTCACTTAACATAATTCCTTCTAGCTCTGACCAAGATGGGTCAGAGAAGTTGAGTTCATTGTTGTTAGTAGCTGCATAGTATTCCATTGTGTATATATACCACAGCTTTCTCAGCCACTCATCTGGTGTTGGGCACCTGGGTTGCTTCCAGGTTTTAGCTATTATGAATTGTGCTGCTATGAACATAGAAGTACACACCTCTTTTTGGTTGGGTGTTATGGAGTCCATGGTGTATATCCCCAGGAGAGGAATTACTGAGTCATATGGAAGTTCCATGTCTAGCCTTGTGAGAGTTCTCCAGACAGCTCTCCAGGGTTCCTCTGTTCCCACAGCCTCTCCATCATTTGTTGCTGCTATCCGTTTTGATGTATACCATTCTCACAGGAGTAAGGTGGTATCTCAATGTTGTCTTTATTTGCATTTTTCTGACAATCAGTGACCTAGAGTAGTTTTTCATAGGTTTGTTAGCCTTTTGGCTCTCCTCTGGAGTGAATGTTCTGTTCATATCTTCTGCAAATTTTTGGATGGGGTCATTTGCTTTTTTGGTGCTAAGTTTGTTGAGCTCTTTATATATTTTGGTGATTAGTCTCTTGTCTGATATATGGCATGTAAAAATCCTCTCCCATTATATGATGGGTCTCCTTGTTTGTGTGATAGTTTCTTTGGCTGTGCAGAAGTGTTTCAATTTAATATAGTCCCATTTGTTTGTTTCTGCTTTAGTCTTCATTGCAATTGGGTTTGTTTCATCAAAGATGTCCTTGAGGTTTAGGTGGGAAAGTGTTTTACCAATATTTTCCTCTAAGTATTTGATTGTTTCTGGTCTAAAATCCAAGTCTTTAGTCCACTTGGAGTTGATTTGTGTTTCTGGGGAGATAAAGTGGTTCAGTTTCATTCTTCTGCATGTTACAACCCAGTTTTCCCAGCACCATTTATTGAAGAGAGCCTCCTTTTTCCATTTAATCCTTTGGGCCCCCTTATCAGAGATTAGATGTCCATAGGTGTAGGGGTTTAGTTCTGGGTTTGCAATTCTGTTCCACTGGTCTGTGTGCCTATTTTTGTTCCAGTACCACACTGTTTTGATGATGATGGCTTTATAATAAAGTTTGAGGTCTGGGAGTGTGATGTCTCCATTTCTGTTTCTTTTCCTCAAGATACTTTTGGCAACTCTAGGGGTTTTCTGGTTCCAGATAAATGATTGTAGTGTTTGTTCTATTCTCTTAAAGAAGTTTGGTGGAACTTTGATGGGTATTGCATTAAATTTGTATATTCCTCTGGGGAGAATATTCATTTTGATGATATTTATTCTTCCAATCCATGAGCATGGGATATCTTTCCATTTGTTGGTATCAGTTTCTATTTCCTTGAATAGTGACTCATACTGTTCAGTATACAAGTCTTTCACTTTTTTTGTCAACTTTATTACTAGGAATTTTATTGATTTTGCTGCAACAGTGAATGAGAGTGATTTCTGGATGTCTTCTTCTTCAGATTTAGTGTTTGCATAAAGAAATGCCACTGATTTTTGTACATTGATTTTGTAGCCTGAGACCTTGCTCTATTGCCTAATAACTTTCAGTACTTTTCTGCTGGGTTCTTTAGGTTTTTCTATGTATACTATCATATCATCTGCAAATAGTGAGAGCTTGACTTCTTCCCTTCCAATCTGTATTCCTCTGATTCCTTTCTCTTGCTTGATTGCAATGGCAAGAACTTCCAACACTATTTTGAAGAGTAATGGTGACAGTGGACAGCCCTGTCTAGTACCCGATCTGAAGTGGAACACTTTCATCTTCGGTCCAGTGAGTGTGATGTTGGCTGTAGGTTTGCTATATGGATTCCACTATCTTGAGGAATTTCCCATCTATTTCCATTTTTTGTAGAGTTTTAAGCATGCATGGGTGTTGGATTTTGTCAAAGGCTTTCTCTGCATCTATTGAGATAATCATGTGGTTTTTGGCTTTGCTTTTATTGATGTGGTGAATGACATTGATTGACTTATGTATGCTGAACCAGCCTTGCATTCCTGGGATAAATCCCACTTGGTCGTGATGAACAGTCTTTTTGATATGCTGCTGTTTGCGGTTGGCCAAGATCTTGTTTAATATTTTGGCATCTATATTCATCAAAGATAATGGTCAGTAGTTTTCCTTTTTTGCTGTGTCCCTATCTCTTTTGGTATCAGGGTGATGTTGGATTCATAGAATGTGGAAGGGAGTATTCCTGTTTCTTCATACTTATGGAAAAGCTTTAGAAGTATGAGTACTAACTGTTTCCTGAAGGTTTTGTAGAATTCATTTGTGAAGCCATCTGGTCCAGGATTTTTGTTGTTGGGGAGATTCTAAATGACAGTTTTTATTTCTTTGTCTGTGATTGGTGCATTTAGGATTTGTAGTTCTGCTTGGTTCAGTTTTGGAAGGGCATATGCTTCTAGGACTTCATCCATTTCTTCCAGATTTTCTAGCTTTGTGGCATATAGTTCTTCATAGAAGTTTTGCAGGATTCTCTGGATTTCTGTGGTGTCAGTTGTGATATCTCCTCTATCATTTACAATTCTATGAATTTGAGTCTTCTCCCTTTTTTGTCAATTTTGTTTAATCTTTCAGAGAACCAACATTTGGCTTCATTGATCTTTTGTATGGTTCTCTTATTTTCGATGTTGTTTATTTCTGCTCTAATTTTAGTGATTTCTGTCCTTCTGGTTGCTTTAAGGTTCCTTTGTTCCTCTTCCCCTAAGTCCTTGAGGTGTGCAGTAAGGTCGTTCATTTGAGCTTTTTCTTGTTGTTTAGTATGTGATTTTATGGCTATGAGTTTTCCTCTCAGTACTGGTCTAGTTGTATTCCAAATATTTTGATAGGTTGTGTATTCATTTTCATTTGTTTCCAGGAACATTTGAATTTCCTGCTTGAGTGAGTCTCTGACCCAGTGGTTCTTAAGGAGTACGTTTTTTAGTTTCCAAATTCTGTGACTTTTAATAATTTTCTGTTTGTTGTTAAATGTTAGTTTTATTCCACTGTGGTCTGAGAAGATACTTGGGATGATTTCAATGCTCTTGAATTTATTGATGCTGACTTTGTGGCCTAACATGTGGCCTATCCTTGAGTATGTGTTGTGTGGATTTGAAAAGAAGGTGTATTCCAGTTTTTTGGGGTGAAGTGCTCTGAAGATATCCAGGAGGACTAGTCTGTCAATCTCTTCATTCAATTTTCTTGTATCTTTGTTGATTCTTTGTTTTGTTGATCTGTCTAAGTGTGAGAGTGGGGTGTTAAAATCTCCCATTATTGTTGTATTACTATTGATGTATTTTTGAAGTTCTTTCAATAGGTGTTTGGTGTATTTATATGCTCCCTCATTGGGTGCATAAATGTTAATAATTGTTAAGTCTTCTTGGCTGATTGATCCTCTAATCATTATGTAATATCCTTGCCTATCTTTTATTACTTTATTTAATTTAAAATCTATTATGTCAGAGATGAGAATGGCTGTTCCAGCTTTTTGTTTGTGGTCCATTAGCCTGTATGATAGTTTTCCATCCTTTCACTTTAAGTCTGTGTTTTTTTTTTTTTTTTTTGGAGGTCAAGTGGCATATGGTTGGGTTATGTTTTCTGATCCATCCTCTCATTCTGTGCCTTTTGATGGGTGAGTTTAAGCCATTGATATTATGGATTTAATCTATTGTAGTGCCATTGTTCAATGAATTTTTATTTGCTCTGATATATGGCAAGTATTATAGTGAAGTTGTTGTTTATAAGAGGTCTTTTAGAACCTCTTTCAGGGCCAGTTTGGTGATGGTTGCTTTCTTTAACTGTTGTTTGTCTAAGAAGGTTTTGATCCCTCTATCTAGTTTGAATGAAAGTCTAGCAGGATATATTATCCTTGGTTGAAACCCATTTTCTTTCAGGGCTCGATAGATATCTTGCCATTCTCTTCTGGCTTTTAGAGTTTTAGTGCAGAAGTCTGCTGATAGTCTTATGGGTTTCCCCCTGTATGTAACATTTGTTTTTCTCTTGCATCCTTTAGGATCCTTTCTTTATCCTTACTTCTTCTCATTGTGACTATGATGTGTCTTGGTGTCTTCAGGTCTGGGTTGATTCTGTTTGGAACTCTCTGTGCCTCTTGAATCTTGATGTCCTTTCTGTTATTCAGTTCTTGGAAGTTTTCTTCTATAATTTCCTCTAGAATGTTTCTTTCCCCTTCCTCTCTTTTGTCCTCTGGCAGGCCTATGATATGAATGTTACTTCTTTTGAGATCATCCCATATGTCTCTGTTGTTTTCAATGTCTCTCAATCTCTTTTTGAGTTCTTTCACCTCTTTCTTAGTTTTCTCTAACTCATCCTCTGTCTGACTAATTCTGTTTTCTGCTTCTGTTAGTCTGCTTTCCCTTCCCTCAGCTTCTTTCCTCAGTTTAGCTATTTCAGCTTTCAGTTCTCTAATTGCTTCAAGATAATCAGTATTTTCCTTGGGGGTCTCAACTGTTGTTTCCCTATTACTGCCATTCCTTTCCTCCAACGCTGTTTTCATTTCTGTGATTAATAAGTTTATTATTGCTTGCATACCTTTCTTATCTATGGTTACTTCTGGCTGATTTGTAGTTTCTTCTGGGCTCTTGTCTTCATTCATTGTAGTAGCAGTTTTATATGTTTTTGATCTACCCATTTTTTTGATTTATGTGTTTTTTAGTTTTATGTTCTGTTGTTCCTCATTTGTTGTGTTTTTAGTACAAGCAATACTGTACTAAATACCTTTATGACAAATGCAGTCACCAACCTCAGAAATTATAACAGCAACTGAAGCAAGGATTGAAGCAGTTTAACCACTACCAGTTAGCCAAACAATGTCTCCAGTCAGTGAAAAAATAGCAACCAAGTCTAAGTGAAGAAGAAAGATAAAGGAATGAAGGGATAGCAAGAATAGACAATTATGAAAATCTACTATCCACTGTATATTCTAGGGGTATCAAGAGGAGAAAGAGAAGTAGAGCAGAGATACACACATAGAGAGTCCACACTGTGTCTGATTTATTCCCCAAAATAATTCACAAACGAGTATTAGTGAATTCAGAAAGCCAAAGAAGGAGGAAGGAAGAAAGGAGGACAAGAAAGAAAAAAATGAAGAATAACAAGAGAGAGAAAATTAATAAATGATAAGAAAAAGAACTTTAATAAAGGAGCAGTGAAAGGAAAGCTTTTTAATTAATTATTTTTTATTTTATTTTTTAATCTTATGGAAAAGCTTAAGAAGTATGGGTATTAAGGGTTTCCTGAAAGTTTTGTAGAATTCATTTGTGAAGCCATCTGGTCCAGGACTTTTGTTGTTGGGGAGATTCTTAATAACGGTTTCAATTTCTTTGTCTGTGATTGGTGCATTTAGATTTTGTAGTTCTTCTTGGTTCAGTTTTGGAAGGGCATATGCTTCTAGGAATTGTTCCATTTCTTCCAGATTCTCTAGCTTGGTGGCGTATAGTTCTTTATAGAAATTTCACAGGATTCTCTGGATTTCTGTGGTGTCAGTTGTGATATCTCCTCCATCATTTACAATTCTATTAATTTGAGTCTTCTCTCTTTTTTGTTTGGTGAGTCTGGCTAGGGGTTTGTCAATTTTGTTTAATCTTTCAGAGAACCAACATTTGGCTTCATTGATCTTTTGTATGGTTCTCTTATTTTTGATGTTGTTTATTTCTGCTCTAACTTTAGTGATTTCTGTCCTTCTGGTTGCTTTAAGGTTCCTTTGTTCCTCTTCCTCTAAGTCCTTGAGGTGTGTAGTAAGGTCGTTCATTTGGGCTTCTTCTTGGTGTTTAATATGTGATTGTATGGCTATAAGTTTCCCTCTCAGTACTGCTTTTGCTGTGTCCCAAATATTTTGATAGGTTGTGTCTTCATTTTCATTTGTTTCCAGGTACATTTGAATTTCCTGCTTGAGTGAGTCTCTGACTCAGTGGTTCTTAAGGAGTATGTTGTTTAGTTTCCAAATTCTGTGACTTTTAATAATTTTCTGTTTGTTGTTAAATGTTAGTTTTATTCCACTGTGGTCTGAGAAGATACTTGGGATGATTTCAATGCTCTTGAATTTATTGATGTTGTCTTTTGTGGCCTAACATGTGGTCTATCCTTGAGTATGTGTTATGTGGATTTGAAAAGAAGGTGTATTCCAGTTTTTTGGGGTGAAGGAGTCTGAAAATGTCCAAGAGGTCTAGTCTGTCAATCTCTTCATTCAATTCTCTTGTATCTTTATTGGTTCTCTGTTTTGTTGATCTGTCTAAGTGTGAGAGTGGGGTATTGAATTCTCCCACTATTATTGTATTACTATTGATGTATTTTTGAAATTCTTTCAGTAGGTGCTTAATGTATTTAGATGGTCCCTCATTAGGTGTATAGATGTTAATAATTATTAAGTCTTCTTGGCTGATTGATCCTCTAATCATTATGTAATATCCTTGCCTATCTTTTATTACTTTATTTAATTTAAAATCTATCGTGTCTGAGATGAGAATGGCTGTTCCTTCCCTTTTTTATAGTACATTAGCCTGTATGATATTTTTCCATCCTTTCACTTTAAGTCTGTGTTCATCTTGTTGTGACAGATGGGATTCTTGCAAGCAGCATATGGTTGGGTTATGTTTTCTGATCCATCCCCCGACCCTGTGCCTTTTGATGTGTGAGTTTAAGCCATTGACATTTACTGATATTATGGATTTAATCTATTGTAGTGCCATTGTTCAAAAAAAATTTTTTTGTTTGCTCTGATATATTGCAAGTATTATAGTGATGTTCTTGTTTATAAGAGGTCTTTTAGAACCTCTTTCAGGGCTGGCTTGGTGATGGTTGCCTCCTTTATCTGTTGTTTGTCTAAGAAGGTTTTGATCCCTCCATCTAGTTTGAATGAAAGTCTAGCAGGCTATATTATCCTTGGTTGAAACCCTTTTTCATTCAGGGCTCGATAGATATCTTGCCATTCCCTTCTGGCTTTTAGATTTTGAGTGGAGAAGTCTGCAGATAATCTTATGGGTTTTCCCTTGTATGTGACTTTTTGTTTCTCTCTTGTAGCCTTTAGGATCCTTTCTTTATCCTTACTTCTTCTCATTGTGACTATGATGTGTCTTGGTGTCTTCAGGTCTGGGTTGATTCTGTTTGGTACTCTCTGTGCCTCTTGATTCTTGATGTCCTTTCTGTTATTCAGTTCTGGGAAGTTTTCTTCTATTATTTCCTCTAGAATGTTTCCTTCCCCTTCCTCTCTCTCTTTCTCTGGCAGTCCAATTATATGATGGTACTTCTTTTGAGATCATCCCATATGTCTCTGTTGTTGTTTTCCATGTTTCTCAATCTCTTTTTAAGCTCTTTCACTTCTTTCTTAGTTTTCTCTAACTCATTCTCTGTCTGACTAATTCTGTTTTCTGCTTCTGTTAAGTCTGCTTTCCCATGCCTCAGCTTCTTTCTTCATTACAGCTATTTCAGCTTTCAGTTCTCTAATTGCCTCAATATAATCAGTATTTTCCTTGGGGATCTCAACTGTTGTTTCCCTAATACTGCCATTCCTTTCCTCCAATGCTGTTTTCATTTCTGTGATTAATAAGTTTATTATTGTTTGCATACTTTCCTTATCTATGGCTACTTCTGGCTGATTTGTAGTTTCTTCTGGGATCTTGTCTTCATTCATTGGAGTAGCAGTTTTATTTGTTTTTGATCTACCCATTTTTTTTTATTTATGTGTTCCTTTTTTTATGCTCTGTTGTTCCTCAGTTGTTGTGTGTTGAGTACAAGCAACACTGTACTAAATATCTTTATGACAATTTCACTCACCAACCTCAGGAATTACAGTAGAAACTGAAGCAAGTATTGAAGCAGTTTAATCATTACCAGTTATCCAAACAATTTCTCCAGTCCGTGAAAAAATAGTAACCAAATCCCAGTGAAGAAGAAAGAGAAAGGAAAGAAGGGATAGCAAGAATAGACAGTTATGTAAATCTACTATCCACTGTATATTCTAGGGGTATCTACAGGGGAAAGGGAACTAGAGCAGAGATACACACATAGAGAGTCCACTCTGAGTCAGATTTCTTCCCCAAAATAATTCACAAATTCAGAAAGGCAAAGAAGAAGGAAGGAAGAAGTGTATGACAAGATTAAAAAAAAAAGAAAGAAGAGACAAAGAGAGAGAAAAGGGAAAAGATAAGAAAAAGAGCTGTAATTAAAGAGCAGTGAAAGGAAAGGTTTTTTAAATTATTTTAATTTTAATTAATTTAATTTAATTTAATTTTTTTGATTAGCTAGGAGGGGGAGGGAGCAGAGAGTCTGTAGAGGAGGTAGGATTAAGGAGACAAGTTCCTCCCACAATAGATAAGATGCCCACTACCCTAGCACTGAAATATATGCTAAGAGTTAATTCTGATCAACCTAAAGGGGGGGAAGATATATGCCTTTATATAATATTAATAATAAAATAGAGCAGGGTAAAAAAAAATAAAATAAAAACCCTGTCCCAGATTACCTCAAACCTTGTGATCAGAGGCAGCTGATTATTAAGAATGAGAAAAAAAAAAATCCTCAGGACTAGACAAGGATAGCTGAAATAGACAGTTATGCAAATCTACTATCCACTGTATATTCTATGGGTGGCTAAAGGAGGAAGGGAAGTTGAGCAGAGACACTCACAGTGAGAGTCCACACTGAGTCAAAATTCTTCCCCAAAATAATTCCCAAATGTGTATCAGTGAATTCAAAAAAGCACACTGTTTGGTGGTGTGGGGGCTGGGAGCTGTGGCTTTGGAAGCTGTAGGATTATGGGAGAAAGGATGACAAGAATGAGAAAAAGAAAAAGAAAAAAATAAAGAGAGAGAAAAAAGATAAGAAAAAACAGTCATAAAAGAGCAGTGAAAGGAAAGGGTTTTTTTAAATTAATTAATTAATTTATTTTAAATATTTATTTTATTTATTTATTCCCTTTTGTTGCCCTTGTTGTTTTATTGTTGTAGTTATTATTGTTGTTGTCGTTGTTGGATAGGACAGAGAGAAATGGAGAGAGGAGGGGAAGACAGAGAGGAAGAGAGAAAGACACCTGCAGACCTGCTTCACTGCCTGTGAAGCGACTCCCCTGCAAGTGGGGAGCCGGGATTCGAACCAGGATCCTTATGCCAATCCTTGTGCTTTGCGCCACCTGCACTTAACCCGCTGCTCTACAGCCCGACTCCCTAATTTATTTATTTTTAATTATTTAATTAGCTATTCGGGGTGAGTGGGGGGGATTGGCTACTTAGAAAGAAAAAAGGCCAGAGGTTTCAGAAGGGTATAGACTTAGAATGAATGATACTCCCTGGTGGGACAGGAATTTGGTAAAGAAAGAAGCTCCTAGCAGAGGAGCCTGCTAGGAGCTGGTCCCCAGGGACTGGTTATGGGGTGGGGGGAGGAGGTATGCTTAAAAATTAAAAGGAAAAAATTTTTCCCCCTTTTTTCCTACTCTAATTCTTAACCCAAATTAAGTTATAGTCACCTCCTTGGTGTTACCGCTAGGACCCCTTATTGACTGGCCTACTAAAGGAAGAAATTCCTGCCGTTTCCAGGAGATGTGGTCACAGCTCAAGCCACTAGCAGCATCTCAGTCCACCATCTTCGGGAACCCCCCTTATTTTTTAATTAGCTAGGAGGAGGGAGAAGGAGAGAGTGGGTAGAGGAGGTAGGCATAGTGAAACAAGTTCATCTCACAATGGATAGGAAGTCCAGTCCCCTAGCAATGGAAAATACACTAAGAGTTAATTCTGGTCAACCTGAAGGAGGTGGGGGGAAGAGATACACCTTTATATAATATTAACAATAAAATACAGCAGTAAAAAACCTGTCCCAGCTGCCTCAAGCTGCCTGAGCAGAGGCAGTTGATTGTTAAGAAAGTAAAACAAACAAACAAACAAACAAAAACATCTTGAGGTAGTCTTTCCCTTTTGTAGATCCAATTGGCCATTTAGAAAGAAAGAGGGCCAAGGGTTTCAGAAAGAACAGACTTAGAATGGAACCCCTGTTGTGCCAGGAATCTTGGTAAAGAAAGAAGTTCAGCAGGGAAGCCTGCTTAGGAGCAGCTCTCTGTCACCCAGGGTCTGGTTATGGGGGGGAGGGGGGGTCCTTCAGGAACAATAAAAAAAATTTTTTCCTTTCTTTTTTCCTCTATATTCTAACCCAAACTGGGCTATATTCACCCCCTTGGTGTCACAGCTAGGGCCCTGAATTCACTGTCCTGCTGAAGGCAAAAAAAATCCTACCATTTCCTACAGTTGTTGTCAGAACTCAGACCAGAAGCTACTTCTCAGTCTGCCACCTTGGCTCCGCCCCCACTATTGCCATTTCTGTCCAGTTCTCAGCCCCAAAGCCACCTCTGTATGTTTAGGTATTTGTTAGATAACACCCTATTTCTCTCCCTCTCCTCCTCCAAGAACTACTTCTCTCTCCAAGAAAAGTCAGCCAGCTAGTTTGGAGTCTCACACTTTCTGTTTTCCAAGGTTCTAAATAGCAAAGTTTTGCATTTATCACTGATATCACATTTGTCCAATCCTTATCCAATACAAATAACTTCTGCCTTGAAGAAAAACAAAGCAAGGCAGGATAGTCATGGAGAAGAAAGACTCTTTGAGACACATATTTGACCAGATGTTCTTTAAAGCTATGACTCTGCATGAGCTCACTGAAGAAGGGGCAAAATAGCAGAGAAGAAAAGTCTAAGGGCTCAGTTTGCAAGTATTTCATTCTTTCAACTTTAAAACAGAGAGACTCAATGAAGTAGACCAAGAAGGAGGCAAGTGTTAAGATAAGAAAACTAAAAATAAAAAAAGGAGACTGTGGGATCCAATAAAAAAAAAATTTCCAAAAATAAAAAACAGAGTAATCAACAGTGTTACCTGCTGTTGAGAGGATGAGTAAGATGAAGAAATACTTGTTGAATCTGAAGACAAGATCTTTGACAACCACAAGACTTGTTTTAGTGGAATCAGAGGGAAAACAATTGTCCCAGAAACATTGAAGTTGAAAGAGTGATTAAGGACAACTCTTTGAAAGATAACTTCTTTCTATTTTCTTTCTTTCTTTTTTCCTCCAAGGTTATCTCTGGGGCTCAGTGCTGGCACTATGAATCCATTGCTCCTGAAGGCCATTTTTCCATTTTATGGTATAGGACAGAGAGAAACTGAGAAAGAACAGGAAGATAGTGAGGAGGAGAGAAAGATACCTGAAGACCTGCTTCACTGCTTGTGAAGAGACCCCCCTAATAGGTGGGGATCCGGGGGCTCAAACTGTATCCTTGTGCTTCGTACTATGTGCACTTAACCCGGTGCACTACAGACTGGCACCAAAAGATAATTACTATAAAGGAGAAATAAAGTAGGGAGTATCAGGAGTAACAAAGACCTTTCTCAGATAGGAAACACTATAGCATGAGCCTGGGAAAGTGAATAAAGAAGAAAAACTGATTATATAAAAAAGATAAGAAACATTATTGCAAAAGCAAAGTTCCAAATAGAAAGAGGGGAGCAAGATCCAGTAGGCAGAAAGGTTAGGTAGGATCTGAAGCAGTTTGCTTGTTGCAATGGAAATAAAAACAGCATGCAGATACAGAGGCAAAGTACCTGGTAGAATACATTTTCTAATCAAGTGTTTATTACTCAGACCTAGACGTCTTCCTCTCCTACCCTTACTTCACTTCTCTCATTCACTCTAGCTATTCAACTAACTGTATGAGAGATAATAAGATTTAATCTTCCATCTCTTAATCACTTTTGACAGAGTATCAACATTCTTGTCACCCCTTGTCAATCTTTAGAAGCACTGTATACAATTGGCCAAGAGATAGACTGGCAATCAAATTTCAGCAATCAAATTGCAGGTGCTACTATGATTCCAAACAGACCTCCCTGGGTAGATGACCTTGCCAACATGTCCCTGAACCTCACCTCTCCAAAAGCCTCCCCTACTGCACAAAGAAAGATAAATGCCATTCTTGCCCATTACTAAAAAGAAAGAAAAGCTAGAAAACACCAGAGGAAGTTAGGAGCTGTTTTTCTTATCTAAGAGGGAAAAGGAATATGGAAGAACACTTGGAAGTAGTGATAGGTGTTGGTGTAACTTGGAAAAAAAGTGAAGGCAGGGCTGTAGAAGTGAATAAATATAGGCAAAAAAAAAAAAAAGGGTGGTTATACACTATAGTTTAACTTAGAGAAGCCTAAAGTCTCGTTACCAAGAATGTTTAGCAAACTGTTAAAGTAGGCACATCATAAAATATAATAGCTGAAATGTTCCCTTATAAGTTCTTATTCTGTTTACATTTATTTAAATAAGTAATTCCAGGTCCAAAAAGGATGACAGAGGACCAAGTGGAGTTGTATTGTTATATGGAAAACTGAGAAATGCTATGCCTGTACAAACAATTATATTTACTGTTGAATGTAAAACATTAATTCCCCAATAAAGTAATTAAAAATAAATAAATAATTCCATAGTTATGTGTTAGTTACTCATAAAAATTTTGTAACATTAGACAGTCATTACTTTAATTAAATTTCTGTTAAAAAGCTCTGTAATATATACTATAACTAATTTGATTAATAGAGCTTAGCATAATAAAGATGTAATTTATGTAAATAACTTAAAATACATTTTTGTTTTACACCTGTCAGAAATTCTACCTCTCATTTACTACAAATTTTCCTAGGTATTAATAATTTTAAAACCTTTTGAGTTAGCTTCTGAATGTATATAAGTTCTTATGTTAATCCAATTAAGTTAAAATACCATCTGAAACTAGAAGAAACATCACACTGTCATAACATACAGAGATATGCAAAATAGAAAGACTTTATGGGTTTCAATTAAAATGTTTGGCAATCAAGCTGGTACAGAAATTCCTCTGTGTTAGATATGCGACAAGAAGCCTTAACACAGTTGCTTTCAATTTTTAATAAACTTCCCTGTTTGCTCCCTCTGTTACTTTGAAGTCTGTGTGTTAATGGGATGGCTCAGATAAGAATTCAACTTACTAGCACCAAAAAAGCAAATGACCCCATCCAAAAATGGGCAGAGGATATGAACAAAACATTCACCTCAGAGGAGATCCAAAAGGCTAACAAACATATGAAAAACAGCTCTAGGTCACTGATTGTCAGAGAAATGCAAATTAAGATAACACTAAGATACCACCTCACTCCTGTAAGAATGGCATACATCAAAAAGGACAGCAGCAACAAAAGCTGGAGAGGATGTGGGGACAGAGGAACCCTTCTACATTACTGGTGGGAATGTAAATTGGTACAGCCTCTGTGGAGAGCAGTCTGGAAAACTCTCAGAAGGCTAGACATGGACCTTCCATATGATCCAGTAATTCCTCTCCTGGGGTTATACCCCAAGGACTCCATAACACCCAACCAAAAAGAGGTGTGTACTCCTATGTTCATAGTAGCACAATTCATAATAGCTAAAGCCTTGAAGCAACCCAGGTGCCCAACACCAGATGAGTGGCTGAGAAAGCTGTGGTATATATACACAATGGAATACTATGCAGCTATCAAGAACAATGAACCCACCTTCTCTGACCCATCTTGGACAGAGCTAGAAGGAATTATGTTAAGTAAACTAAGTCAGAAAGATAAAGATGAGTATGAGATGATCCCACTCATCAACAGAAGTTGACTAAGAAGATCTGAAAGGGAAACTAAAAGCAGGACCTGATCAAATTGTAAGTAGGGCACCAAAGTAAAAACCCTGTGGTGAGGGGTAGACATGCAGCTTCCTGGGCCAGTGGGGGGTGGGAGTGGGTGGGAGGGATGGGTCACAGTCTTTGGTGGTGGGAATGGTGTTTATGTAGACTCCTAGCAAAATGTAGACATATAAATCAGTAGTTAATATAAGAGGGGGAAAATCAATTGTATGTCTCAAAGTTTCTCAAAACACAAACTGAATCTTTTTAATATATAGACTGTGTATTTGATATGCGGACTCTCTCAAAAGCCTAGACCAAGTAGATTAGAAGCATCCAATAGCACAGCTATATACAAGATACTGGATACTGTACAGCAAACCATAACAAAGGGACTTTTCAAAGTTAACCCAATTACCAAATAATGTGATGATAACATTAACTATCGATTGTCTTTTTGAACCCTAAGACAGCAGGAACCTCACATCTCCACTATAGAGCCCCTACTTCCCCCAGTCCTGGAACCCTTGGATAGGGCTCACTTTCCCGTATGCATCCAAACCAAATTATATTGCATCCGCCGATCACAACCTAACCAATGCAACAATTGCCACCTCAACATGCTTCACCTCAGACTGTGTCCAGAGACTTCATGTGTGGAATGACAACCCTTCAGCTTCATTACTCGGGTGAGACCTTTCCTTTTATAGTACACTCTAATTTCATCTCAGGTAGTTCACTTTCTAACAAAGTCCCATAACCTAGATATACACCAGTTTCTGTGAGAGAGAGCTTATGTTCACACGTACCCATAAACTACCGCAAAATATATACCTGAAAGCAGAAGTACACTAGAGTTTGCAGTGAGTACCTCCCTAACACTTCCTCTCCACTATTCCAAGCTTGGGATCCATGATTGCTCAACAAATTGTTTGGCTTCGTATGTTAACTCTCTTTTCAATCAGCAGGTTCCAGATGCCACCAGGATGCTGGCCAGGCTTCCCTGGATTGAAGACCCCAACAATGTGTCCTGGAGCTCAGCTTCCCCAGAGACACACCTTACTAGGGAAAGATAGAGGCAGACTGGGAGTATGGACCGACCAGTCAACGCCCATGTTCAGTGGGGAAGCAATTACAGAAGCCAGACCTTCTACCTTCTGCAACCCTCAATGACCCTGGGTCCATGCTCCCAGAGGGCTAGAGAATGGGAAAGCTATCATGGGAGGGGGTGGGTTATGGAGATTGGGTGGTGGGAATTGTGTGGAGTTGTACCCCTCCTACCTTATGTTTTTGTTCATTAATCCTTTCTTAAATAAAAAATTTAAAAAAAAAGAATTCAACTTACTCTGAGACAGAGTGAATTGTTTCCTAAGGCCAGAATTTTATAGTATCAGAGATGAACAAATAAAGTTGTGTGAATTATAAAGATAGGGAATTGCCTCTAGAGTTGCATTTCTGGTTTTACAAATGTTCATAAAATAAAAATTCCTATTGCCAAATTATTTGGGTATAGCTATAACTAACCATTGCCTTCTTAAACCCCAAGACAGCAGGAACCTTCCCCTTTCTCTATAAAACCCATATTTCTCCCAGTCCTGAAATCTCTAGGGTGGGGCTCACTTTTCTGCATGCTTCTCTCAATACATAACAACTGATACTGTACCTGCTAATGCCAGCCTAGTCAATGCAACCAGTACCACCTCAGCATGTTTTACTTCAGACTGTGTCCAGAGACATCAGGCGTGGAATGTCAGCTCTTCAGCTTCATTACTCTAGTGAGACCTTTCTTAGCTCACAAGACTCCTTAATGCCAGTTCACATGTTACACTTCCTAAGAAACCTCAAAACCTAGATATAGACCAGGGCCCATGAGATAGGGCATATGTACATGTATCCGTAAGTTAGGGGAAAATATATACCTTAAAGGAAAAATGCACAATAGTTTGCAGTCAGTCAATACATGTAGTAAGCAAGCAGAAAGACCTTAACATTAAGGATGTATTTGGAGGTTCCACCCCATGGGCAAGGAAAACAAAAGCAAAAATGAATAAATGGGTCCATATCAAATTAAAAAGCTTTTACACATCAAAAGAAAATTCCATAAGGATAAACAGGAAACCCAGTAAGTGGAAAACACTTCAGACAAGTGGTTTTAATATCAAACATCTATAAAGAACTAACAGAGTTCAACAAAAAGAAAAAGAGCAACCCAATTTAAAAAAAGTGGACAGAAGCTATGAATAGACAGTTTTCCAAAGAAGAACTAACAGAGCTCAACAAAAAGAAAAAAAAAGCAACCCAATTAAAAATAAAGTGGACAGAAGCTATGAATAGACAGTTTTCCAAAGAAGAGATACATGTGGCACATATTCAGAAATGTTCTAATTTGCTCATTAGCTTAGAAATGCAGATTAAAACATTGAGATTCCACCTCACACCTGTGAGAATGAATGGAATCTATCAATAAAACAATGGAAGATAGCTGTTAGAGAGGATGTGGAGAGAAACTCTACTACATTGCTGGTGGGAATGTAAACTAGTGCAACCACTCTAGGGAATAGTATGGAGAATCCTTAAACAAATGCAAATGGAAATGCCATGTGACCCAGCAATCCCACTGCTAGGCATAAACCCAAAAGTATAACACTGATTCGAAAGGATATATAGGATGTGAGGATGATCTTGTTGTGACATCTGTCACCCCATTGATGGCCAGGGTTGATTTGGCTGATCAGGCTGGCTAGGCGGGTATCCCCTTCCTCCCTCACTGCTCCAGTGCATCCCTCCCGAAGCTGCATGCTTGACTGAAGAAGACACACTTCCCCAAATAGAGACTGACTGGTCTTCAGTCCAGGGTATAAGAGTAGCTGCGCTCCCCTCCTAGAACCTCTAAAAAAGCTCTCAAAGGGATATATGCAACCCATGTTTATATCAGCTTTATTCACAATAACAAAAACCTGGAAACAACCAAAATGCCCTTCAACAGATGACTGGATAAAAAAAACAGTTATGGGATATATATCCAACAGAGTATTTATTATTCAGTAAAAAGATGATTTGTGTCCTTAGGGATAAAGTGGACGGAATTGGAGAAGATTGTGCTGAGTGGAGCAAGTAAGAAGGTAAAGGACAACTAAAGAATGGTTTCACTCATATGAGGAATATAGAGAACTGAATATATAAATGTGCAAAAAAACAAAATATTAATCTATCTTCAAGACTGTGTTAGAACTATAGTGGTTATCTATGGGTGTGGGGATGGGGACACAGACCTTTGGTGATGGGAGTGACGAGAAAAAAGAAAAAAAGAACAAATGATTGGATGGGAAAGTGGATAATTTGAGTTGAAGAAGATGAAGAAGAGGAAAAGGAGGAGGAAGAAAGAAGTCCAAAATCTGTGCATCTGGCTATTTGAAACCCACATATTTCTTTCCAAAGCATTTGCCAATTGCTAATTGATAACAAAGCACAATTCTTTATAAAACTTATATATTATATGAACTATTTTGAACATTCAGTTTCTTGTCATATTGTCAGCTTATAGGTGCATTAATTTTCTAAATAAATAAATAAATAAAATTTAGATGAAAAATAAGCTTTATTCACAGTAGCAAAATGCCAATATTTTCCTCTAAGTATTTGATAGTTTCTGGTTTAACATTCAAGTCCTTTATCCATTTGGAGTTTACTTTTGTTTTTTATAAAATTGAGTGGTTCAGTTCCATTCTTCTGTATGCTTTTTTAAAATTTTTTTATTAGTGATTTAATGATGACTGGCAAGACTGTGGTATAAGAGGGGTACAATTCCATACAATTCTCACTACCAGAATTCCATATCCACTCACCTCAATTGGAGATTTCACTATTCTTTATCCCTCTGGGAGTATGGACCAAAGATCTTTATAGGGTGGAGGAGGTGTAAGATATGGCTTCTAAAATTGTTTTTCCACTAGACATGGGCATTGACAGGTCTATCCATACCCCCAGCTTGTTTCTATCTGATGGGTAGAGGGATTTTTTAGAGATCTAGATACATCATGATCTCTAAAAAATCCCATGATTCCCTGACAAGGGCCCTGGATGATGGAATGGACTGGTAGTGTTCAAAAGGGCCATCATTAAAATGTGCCAGTTTCTTTGACTGTGCAGAAGCTTTTCAATTTGATGTAGTCCCATTGGTTTGTTTCTGCTTTAGTCTTCCTTGCAATCGGGTTTGTTTCATCAAAGACATCCTTGAGGTTTAGGTGGGAAAGTGTTTCACCAATATTTTCCTCTAAGTATTTGATAGTTTCCGGTCTGACATTCAGGTCTTTGATCCATTTGGAGTTGATTTTTGTTTCTGGTGAGATAAGGTGGTTCAATTTCATTCTTCTGCATGTTTCAACCCAGTTTTCCCAGTACCATTTATTGAAGAGAGCCTCCTTTTTCCATTTAATCCTTTGGGCCCCCTTATCAAAGATTAGATGTCCATAGGTGTGGGGGGTTTAGTTCTGGGTATTCAATTCTGTTCCACTGGTCTGTGTGCCTATTTTTGTTCCAGTACCACACTGTTTTGATGATGATGGCATTATAATATAGCTTTAGATCTGGGAGTGTGATGCCTCCATTTCTGTTTCTTTTCCTCAAGATGGTTTTGGCAATTCTAGGTGTTTTCTGGTTCCAGATAAATGAATGTAATTGTTGTTCTGTTTTCTTATAGAAGCTTGGTGTAACTTTGCATTAAATTTGTATATGGCTCTGGGGAGAATATTCATTTTGATGATATTTATTCTTCCAATACATGAGCATGGGATGTCTTTCCATTTCTTGGTATCAGTTTCTATTTCTTTGCCTAGCAACTCATAGTTTTCAGTATACAAGTCTTTGACTTCTTTGGTCAGCTTTACTCCTAGGAATTTTATCGATTTTGTTGCAACAGTGAATGGGAGTGATTTCTGGATGTCTTCTTCAGTTTTAGTGTTTGCACAGAGAAATGCCACTGATTTTTATACACTGATTTTGTAGCCTGAGACCTTGCTATATTGCCTAATAACTTCCAGTAGTTTTCTACTGGATTCGTTAGGTTTTTCTATGTATACTAACATGTCATCTGCAAATAGTGAGAGTTTGACTTCTTCCCTTCCAATCTGTATTCCTTTGATTTCTTTCTCTTGCCTGATTGCTATGGCAAGAACTTCCAACACTATTTTGAAGAGTAATGGTGATAGTGGGCAGCCCTGTCTAGTCCCTGATCTGAGGGGAAATGCTTTCAACTTCTGTCCATTGAGTGTGATGTTGGCTGTTGGTATGGTATATATGGATTCCACTATCTTTAGGAATTTCCCATCTATTCCCATTTTTTATAGAGTTTTGAGAATGCATGGATGTTGGGTTTTGTCAAAGGCTTTCTCTGCATCTATTGAGATAATCATGTGGTTTTTGGCTTTGCTTTTATTGATGTGGTGAATGACATTGATTGACTTATGTATGCTGAACCAGCCTTGCATTCCTGGGATGAATCCAACTTGGTCGTGATGAACAATCTTTTTGATATGCTGCTGTATGCAGTTGGCCAAGATCCTGTTTAATATTTTGGCACACAAACAAAGAGACCCCTCACAGAATGGGAGAAGATCTTCACATGCCAAACATCAGACAAGAGACTAATCACCAAAATATACTGAGAACTCAGCAAACTTAGCACCAAAAAAGCAAATGACCCCATCCAAAAATGGGCAGAGGATATGAACAAGACATTCATTTCAGAGGAGATCCAAAAGGCTAATAAACATATTAAAATTGTTCCAGGTCGCTGATTGTCAGAGATGCAAATAAAGACAACACTGAGATACCACCTCACTCCTGTGAGAATGGCATACATCAAAAAGGACAGCAGCAACAAATGTCGAAGAGGCTGTGAGGACAGAGGAACCCTTCTACACTGCTGGTGGGAATGTAAACTGGTCCAGCCTCTCTGGAGAGCAGTCTGGAGAACTCTCACAAGGTTAGACATAGACTTTCCATATGACCCAGTAATTCCTCTCCTGGGGATATACCCCAAGGGTTCCATAATGCCCAACCAAAAGATGTGTGTACATCTATGTTCATAGCAGCACAATTCATAATAGCTAAAACCTGGAAGGAACCCAGGTGCCCAAGAGCAGATGAGTGGCTAAGAAAGCTGTGGTACATATACACAATGGAATACTATGCAGCTATTAAGAACAATGAGCCCACCTTATCTGACCCATCTTCGACAGAGCTAGAAGAAATTATATTAAGTAAGCTAAGTCAGAATGATAAAGATGAGTATGGGATGTCCCCACTCATCAACAGGAGTTGAGAAAGAAGAACAGAAAGGGAAACTAAAAGCAGGATCTGATTAAATCAAGAAAGGGCACCAATGTAAAAACCCTGTGGTGAGCAGGAGGGTGGCCATTGGGCTTCCAGCATGGCGGGAGGTGGGGGCTGGTGTGGGTGGTGGTGATAGGACACAGTCTTTTGGTGGTGGGAGTGGTGGTTATGTACAATCCTATTAAAGTGTAAACATATAAACCACTATTTAATTAATATGAGAGGCAAAAAACTGATGATATGTCTAGAAATTCTTAAAACACAGACTGAGTCTTTTTAATACATAGGCTGTCTTTGATATGTTGTCTCTCCCAAAAGCCTAGACCAGGGAGAACAGAAGCAACCGGTAGCACAGCTATATACAAGATGCTGGATATTATACTCCAAACCCTATCAAAGGGACTTTCCAAAGTTAACCCTATCACCAAATAATGTGACGATAACAATAACTATCCATTGTCTTCTTGAACCCTAAGACAACAGGAATCTCACATTTCCACTATAGAGCCTATATTTCCCCCTTAGGAAACCTTAGGGTGGGGCCCACTTTTCTGCATGCTGCTCTCAATTCAAATCAAATAATATTGCATCCACGAATCGCAACCTAATCAACACAACGAGTGCCACCCCAGCATGCTTCACTTCATACTGTGACCAGAGACTTCAGGTGTGGAATGACAACCCTTCAGCATCATCACTCAGGTGAGACCTTTCCTTTCATAGTACTCTCTAATTCCATTCCAGGTGTTCCACTCCCCAATAAAGTCCCCAAACCTAGATATAGTCCAGGTCCCCTGAGATAGAGCATAGGTTCACCTGTGTCCATAAACTAGGGGAAAAATATATACCTGAAAGCAGAAGTACACAAGAGCATGCAGGGAATACCCCCCAACACTTCATCTGCACTATTCCAGTCTTTAGGTCCATGATTGTTCAACAATTTGTTTGGCTTTGTATGTTAACTCTCTTTTCAGCCACCAGGTTCCGGATGCCAGCAAGATGCTGACCGGACTTTCCCCTGGACAGACAACTCCATCAATGTGTACTGGAGCTCCACTTCCTCAGAGCCCCACCCTACTAGGGAAAGAAAGAGGCAGACTGGGAGTGTGGATGGACCAGTCAATGCCCATGTTCAGCGGGGAAGCAATTACAGAAGCCAGACCTTCCACCCTCTGCAACCCACAACGACCCTGGATCCATACTCCCAGAGAGATAGAGAATGGGAAGGCTATCAGGGGAGGGGATGGGATACGGAGATCGGGTTATGAGAATTGTGCGGAATTGTACCCCTCTTATTCTATGGTTTTGTTAATGTCTCCTTTCTTAAATAAAAAAGAATTAAAAATCATGTTTGAAAAAAAAAAAAAAGCTGGTCCTTCTTCACGCCATATGCGCTTAACCTGTTGTGTTACCACAGCCCAACTCCCTTATCACATATTTCTACAGATTGCGTTTCTGGGCCTATTCTATTATGCATCATCTTGTTAAGTGAAAATTTTCTCATTTCTCTATTTATGCTCCTTTCAATAACACTTACAAGGCAGGTCTTGCAATTGCAAACTAATTCCTTTAGTTTTTGTATGTCTGGTACTATTTTGATTGCTATATCATATTTGAATATGATATTTGAATATGCAGGGTAAAGTGGATGACAGTTGTCTTCTAAAACCTTTAACATGCAACGAGTGCCACCCAAGCATGCTTCACTTCAGACTGTGTCCAGAGACTTGAGGTGTGGAATGACAACCCTTCAGCTTCATCACTCGGGTGAGACCTTTCCTTTCATAGTATTCTCTAATTCCATCCCAGGTGGTTCACTTCCTAACAAAGTCCCAAAACCTAGATATACACCAGGTTCCAGGAGATAGAGCATATGTTCACAGGTATCCATAAACTAGGGCAAATATATACCTGAAAGCAGTAGTATACTAGAGTTTGCAGTGAGTACCCCCCACAACACTTCATCTCCACTATTCCAACCTTTGGGTCCATGATTCTTCAACAATTTGTTTGGCTTTGTATGTGAACTCTGTTTTCACCCACCAGGTGCCAGATGCCATCAGGATGTTGGCCAGGCTTCCCTGGACTCAAGACCCCACCAATGCGTCCTGGAGCTCCACTTCCCCAGAGTCTCACCCTACTAGGGAAAGAGAGAGGCAAACTGGGAGTATGGATTGACCAGTCAATGTCCATGTTCAGCGGGGAAGCAATTACAGAAGCCAGACCTTCCAGCTTCTGCAACCCACAACGACCCTGGGTCCATGCTCCCAGAGGGATAGAGAATGGGAAAACTATCAGGGGAGGGGATGGGATATGGAGATGGGTGGCGGGCACTGTGTGGAGTTGTATGCCCCCATCCTATGATTTTGTTAATGTCTCCTTTCTTAAATAAATTAATTAATTAAAACCTTTAACATAAAAAAAAATTGCCAGTTTCTTGCCCTTATGCAGCTTTTGTAGTCCTTAATTTATCTGACACGGTTGGACTTAGAGTGACTGAGGGAAGTGTAATAGGGACTAGGTAAGGAGAATAGGCCTAAGTAGAAACTATTTGATTAATTCCCTTATGTTGTCATTTTTCAGTCTATTTTCTTATTGCTCTTATTGAGTTAATTGAGTCTTAATGTCCTTTCTTTTGTTTAGGCTGGGAAAAATTTCTTTTCTATTATTCCCACTAGGATGCTTTCTTCTCCTTCATCTCTTTCTTTCTCTTGTAGGCCAATAATGTGTAGTTTTTTTGAGATTGTCTCATATGTCTCTGTTGTTATTTTCAGTATCTCTCAATCTCTCTCTTTTTTTCTTAGCTCTTTAACTTCTTAGTTTTCTCTAATTCATCCTCAGTCTGGCTAATTCTGTTTTCTGTTTCTGTTATTCTGCTCCAACAAAAAGTTCAGTCTTGGAATCTTGCTGGAGTTCAACTCCACAGGAGGTCCTCCTATACTCTGGCTTCCTATTTCTCCTATCAAGCCACCTCTTGCCTTCGGGGTAATAATCAACCTAAATGTGAATGATTTAAATTCACTAGTAAAAAGATTCAGAGTGAGTGAACTATAAGCAAGATTGAACTAGTCTATGTCTATAGGAAATACATACAAAAGAAAGACAAACAGAAGTTCTGGGTGACAGATTGAAGCAAAGTATTCCAAGCCAATAACAAAATAGTAGAAACAGCTATCCCTGGGTTGGTGCTGAGAGAAAACTCACCACCTGCTCCACTTTCCTTTCTCAGCACCGTTGCCACTTTATAGTTGTTGGCCAGGTATTGCTTTCAAGCTCCATCTTGACTCTGCCTTCTTCTACATGTTTCAACCTAATTTTCCCAAGCACCATTTGATGAAGATACTCTTATTCCTTTATTTAATCATTTGGGGCCCTTCTGGCAAAAATCAGATGTTAATAGGTATGGAGGCTAAAAAGATACTTTTTATGGTTTCTATATTCACATATTATTTGAAGTTGTCTTTATATCCCAACACATGGTCAATCCTTAAGTATGTTCTTTGTGCACTTGAAATGAATTTATATTCTTGGGGGTGATGAAAGATCTTAAATGTGTCTGTTAGGACTTTATTTAAGGCCTCTATTTCCTCGTTGACTTTTTGTCTTGATGATTTCTCTGTTGCTGTACATGGTGTGTTGAAGTCAGTATCCTACTAATACTGTGTTATTGTCAATGTCTCCCTTAAAATCAATGAGTACTTCTTTATATACATATTGGGTGCACACATATTGGGAGCATATATATTGGCAATTGTTATGTTTTCTTGTTGGGTTGATCATGAACAATATGTAGCGTCCATGTCTGGCATTTTCACCTTCTTTCCCTGAAATTCTATTTTATCTTTTATTAGAATAGCTGGTTCTTCTCTTTTATTTGAATTATTGACTTGGAACAACTTGTTCCAGCTTGGCACCTTGAGGCTGTTTGTCTTTCTTTTGGATGTGTGTTTCCTGGAGACATATGCTATTCAGATCTTGCTTTTTAGTCTATTCAGTCACTCTGAATCTTTTGACTGGTGAGTTATTTTTTTTTTATTTTTAGCAGCAGGAGTGCCTTTGTTTTCTTTCTTTTTATTTTTTATTTATAAAATGGAAACACTGACAAGACCACAGGATAAGAGCGGTACAATTCCACATAATTCCCACCACCAGAACTCTGAATCCCATTCCCTCCCGATAGCTTTCCTATTTTTTTTTTATTATTTATTTATAAAAAGTAAACACTGGGGAGTCAGGCAGTAGAGCAGCGGGTTAAGCGCACATGCCACAAAGCACAAGGACTGGCTTAAGGATCCCGGTTCGAGTCCCAGCTTCCCACCTTCAGGGGAGTTGATTCATAAGCGGTGAAGCAGTTATTTAGGTGTCTGTCTTTCTCTCCCCCTCTCTGTCTTTCCCTCCTCTCTCCATTTCTCTCTTTCCTATCTGACATCAATAACAACAACAATAATTACTACAACAATAAAACAATAAGGACAACAAAAGGGAATAAACAACAATGACATCAATAATAACAATAGTAACTACAACAATAAAACAACAAGGGCAACAAAAGGGAATAAACTAATAAATATTTTTAAAAAGTAAACACTGACAAAACTGTAGTTGACTGGTTAATTTAAGCCATTCACATTTAGCCTGATTATTGAAAAATATGTTGCTTTTTTTTTTATAGCCATTCTGGTTTTTGTTTTAAGGTTGTTTTATGTTCTGGTTGATGCTTTTCCTATTTGTTCTGTTTTTTATTTTATGTGGATGGCTTTATTATTTTAAATTTCTTTTGTTCTACAGTCAACAATAAATACAATAGTTTGTATATACATAACATTTCTCAGTTTTCCACGTAACAATACAAACCTCACTAAGTCCTATGTCATCCTTTTGGGACCAGTATTCTCCCCCCAACCCACACCAGAATCTTTTACTTTGGTGCAATACACCAACTCCAGTGTAGGTTCTACTTGTGTTTTCTCTTCTGATCCTGTTTTTCAACTTCTGCCTGAGAGTGAGATCATCCCATATTCATCCTTCTATTTCTGACTTACTTCACTTAACATGATTTCTTCAAGCTCTATCCAAGATGGGCTGAAAACAGTGAAGTCACCATTTTTAATAACTATGTAGTATCCCATTGTGCATATAGACCACAACTTGCACAGCTACTCATCTGTTGTTGGACACCTGGGTTGCTTCCAGGTTTTGGCTATCACAAATTGTGCTGCTATGAACATAGGTATATACAAATCTTTTTGGATGGCTGTGTTGGGTTCCTTGGGATATATCTCCAGGAGAGGAATTGCAGGATCATAGGGTAGGTCCATTTCTAGCCTTCTGAGAGTTCTCCAGACTGTTTTCCACAGTGCAGGAGGGTTCCTTTGACCCCACAACTTTTCCAGCATTTGTTGCTGTTACCTTTTCTGATTTATGACATTCTCACAGGAGTGAAGTGGTATCTCATTGTTGTCTTTATTTGCATTTCTCTGACAATCAAAGACTTGGAGCATTTTTTTCATGTGTTTCTCAGGCTTTTGGATCTCTTCTGTGGTGAATATTCTGTCTATGTCCTCTCCCCATTTTTGAATGGGGTGATTTGTTTTCTTGTGGTTGAGTTTGGAAAGCTTTTTATATATTTTGGTTATTAGCCTCTGTCTGATGTATGGCATGTAAAGATCTTCTCCCATTCTGTAAGGGGTCTCTCTCTTTGGGTATTGGTTTATTTTGCTATGCAGAAGCTTTTTAATTTGAAGTAGTCTCATAGTTTTATATTTGCCTTAGTCTTTGTAACTGGATTCATTTCATTGAAGATGTCTTTAAAATTTATTCACATGTATCCATAAACTAGTACAAAATATATACCTGAAAGCAGAAGTACACTAGAGTTTGCAGTGAGTACCCCCCACAACACTTCCTCTCCACTATTCTAACCTTTAGGTCCATGATTGCTCTACAATTTGTTTGGCTTTGTATGTGAACTCTCTTTACAGTCACCAGGTTCCAGATGCCATCAGAATGCCAGCCAGGCTTCCCTGGACTGAAGATCCCACCAATATGTCCTAGAGCTCCGCTTCTCCAGAGACCCACCCTACTAGGGAAAGAGAGAGGCAGACTGGGAGTATGGACTGACCAGTCAACGTCCATGTTCAGCGGGGAAGCAATTACAGAAGACAGTCTTTCCACCTTCTGCAACCCATAATGACCCTGGGTCCATGCTCCCAGAGGGACAGAGAATGGGAATGCTATTGGAGAGGGGATGGGATATGGAGATTGGGTGGTGGGAATTGTGTGGAGTTGTATCCCTCCTATCCTATGGTTTTGTTAATGTCTCCTTTCTTAAATTAAAAAAAATTTATGCAGAAAAGAGTTTTGTCAATATTTTCCTCTAAGTATCTGATAGTTTCTGGTATAACATCCATGGATGGCTTTCTTATGGTCCTGCCTCCTACTTACTTTTGGGCTATATTTTGTTTTGTGGTTATCATGAATATTGTGTCCAACTTATAGTATCTACAAAAGTTTTTTTTTTAAGTTGGCCTTCGTTCAATACTGAACTGCATTGCTCTATTTTGCCCTCCCCTTTTCTGTGTCTGTTTTTTCCCTTTATTCTGTTACTGGTTCTATTCTAATTCTGGCCATCTCATTAAAAGGTGAGATTTCTTGACTTATTTTGGAGAACTGCATCAAAGTAAAAAAAAAAAAAAAAACTCTGGTGGTATGAGGGGCTAAATTTTCATCTCCGCTATAAGGAGGTAGGGGTAGGGACACAGAATTTGGTGACAGGAATGGTGTTAATATATACTCCTATTAATCTGTAGTTTTATAAATCTCACTAATCAATATGAGAGAAGACAAACAGATTGAATGATTTAAGCTTTTTTTAATACATAGGCTTTAGTTCTGAATATATATTCCTTCAATATAAGCACTTAAAGTTTCAAATGAGTAAACTGACTGAATTTTAACACTGGGCTTAAATTGTTACAGAATTTCTAAATATATATGTACATATTGAGTCTAGGATTATTGCTGGGGCTCAGTGCCTGCACTATGTACTACTGCTACTGAAGGCCATTTTTCTCATTTTTTCTTGTACTTCTTGTTATAGCTGTTGTTGGATAGGACAGAGAGAAATCGAGAGAGGAGGGGAAGAAAGAGAGGGGGAGAGAAAGACAGACATGTAGAGACCTTCTTTA
Organism: Erinaceus europaeus; assembly: GCF_950295315.1. Taxonomy (NCBI): domain Eukaryota; kingdom Metazoa; phylum Chordata; class Mammalia; order Eulipotyphla; family Erinaceidae; genus Erinaceus; species Erinaceus europaeus. The sequence continues at coordinate 36,131,819 of NC_080176.1, forward strand.
TCACTCGTGTAGCGACGACCCTGCAGGTGGGGAGCCAGGGGCTCGAACCAGGAACTTTACACCGGTCCTTGCGCTTTGTGCCATGTGCATTTAACATGCTGTGCTACCACCCAGCCCCCTAATAATTTTTTTGAAATATTAAATCAGCTATAATCTTAGACCAGGGAGACTAGCCACTGTTCTTGTCATATGTAAGTTACAGTTATTTGTAAATAGCATTAAATGACATAAACCATGATAAGGTCTTGTATGTTACAGTAAATCCAAACCATAGGATTTTCAAAGTAAACCAAGTTCCCAAATAATGTGGTATAATATAATTATCTATAGCCTTCTTAAACTCTAAGACAGCAGGAACCTTCCTCATGTTTACTAAAATCTGTATTTCTCCCAGTCATGGAACCTCTGGGGCTTTACTAGTTTTCTTTTATGCTTCTCTTAATATATATAATTTGATACTGCATCTGATGATCTTAACCAAATCAATGCAACCAGTACCTCAACATGTTTCACTTCATACTGTGTCCAGACATGCTAGGCTTGCTATGTTAACATTCCAGCCCCATTATTCTGATGAGACCTTCCCTAGCTCACAGGACTCCTTAATAGCATTTCAAGTGGTGAACTTTCTAACAAAGCCACAGAACCTAAATATAAACTAGGGCCCATGAGATAGGGTACATATATATGTATAAGTTAGGGGAAAATATATTCCTTAAAGTAAAAGTATGCAATGGTCTGCAGTGACTCAATAAGTGCAGTAATCAAGTAGAAAGAACTAGAAGTATAAAATAGTTTCTACTTAGACCTAGATACCTCCCTCACCTACTTCCTATTTAGTTTCCCTCAGCACTCTAAATCTAACCATGTCAGATAAATTAAGGACTACAAAAGCTGTATAAGGGCAAGAGATTGGAACACTTTAATGATAGTCATTTTAGTCACTATCAGTCCACCCCATCATCCAGAGCCCTAGTCAGGAAATCATGGAATTCCCACGTAGATGTGATGGGTCTAGAACTTTAACAGATCCCTCTCTACCCCATCACTGATCATCTCCATCAGGAACAACATCACAAAATCTCTTGTGGACCTCTACAGGACTTTGCCCTCAGTGTTGAACAACAGTAGTAGAAATTTCTCCACTCTCTGGATGGAGGCTAAGTTAACATACTCTGCCACTTGAGGAAAACTGATACTGAAATGAGTGCAGCCCAAAATGTTCCTAGCTGTGACCATGGACTGTGAGCTCTGACTGACAGCGATACAGAAGTTGCACCGATTCCTGTGTTAAATATAAATAGACTTGGGCCCTAGATCCTAGCTATAGGGTTTAGTTAATGGTATTTAGATACTTTTCCCATATTTGGGAGCTACTCTCTGCCCTGATCCAGCTTTTTAGTCCTATTCCCAACTCTGACACTATCTTCCCAAACAATACTTTTAGCCCACCTGCATATTATCTGTGGGGCCGAAGCAAAACTTAGTAAAGTCATGGTCCCCTTGGAATATACCTAAAATAGACTTCCTAGCTTTTTCCAAAATGGAGACTATAAATATCATCTGCTCTGTTCTTACTTTTAGGTTCCTTATTATTAACATTTTTTTCCTGTTTTATATCTTAATGCTTTTCAGACACAAAGTTGCAGATAATACCATAATGCCAACCTGACTTCCGTGTGCAGAAGACCTCATTAGTGTCTTCAACCCCACCTCTCCAGAGCCCTACCTCATCAGGGAAAAATAGAAACAGGATGGGGGTATGGATAGACCTGTCAATGCTCATGTCTAGTAGAGAAGTAATTACAGAAGCCAGATTTCCCACCTTCTGCACCCCACAAAAACCTTTGATCCATACTCCCAGAGGGATAACAAATAGGGACCCTTCCAATGGAAAGGAGGATATATAGAACTCTGATGGTGGAAATTATATGGAATTGTACCCATCTTATCCCATAATCTTGTTGATCATTACTAAATCACTAATAAAATAAAATAAAACAAGAAGTTGGACCTCCTTTACTTCTTCTTTTCATATGGGACTACTCTCAGTAAATCTTGCAAGGCAGGATTGATAATGCTGAATCCATGTTTCTGAATGTCTGAAAACATCTTTACCTCTTCCTCACACTTGAAGAATAATTTAGCAGGATACAGTATTAACAGCTAGCAATTGTTGTCTTTAATAGTTTGAATATGCCAATCCACTCCCTCTTTGACTCTAGAGTATGGAATGAGCAATTTGTGCAAAGTCTGATAATTCCATCTCTGTATGTAATTTTTTCCTTTCTCTAGCAGCATGCAATATTTTTCCTTGTCCTTGGTTTTGGATAGTTTTACTATGGTGTGCCTTGGTGTGGACCTTTTTGGATTAAATAATTTAAGTATATGTTTTTCTTCTTGTATTTCTATTTTTTTATTTTTTAAAACTTATTTTTATTCCCTTTAGTTGCCCTTGTTATTTTATTGTTGTAGCTATTGTTTTTGATGTCATTGTTGTTGGAAAGGACAGAGAGAAATGAAGAAAGGAGGGGAAAACAGAGAGGAGGAGAGAAAGACATCTGCAGACCTGCTTCATTGCCTGTGAAGTGACTCCCCTGCAGGTGGGGATCCTTATGCCAGTCCTTGCGCTTTGCACCACCTGCGCTTAACCCGCTGTGCTACTGCTTGACTCCCGTATTTCTATTTTTGAACATTGCTTAGGTGTGGGAAATTTCTGCTATAATTTATTTGAATATGTTCTCTCTAGGTTATTCCTCGAGTATCCCAATAACTCTCATATTTGTGTTTCTGATGGAGTCTGTCGTTCATAAGAAGTGCTTAATTTTTCCTCAACTTTTCCTTTCCAACAGCTTTAAATTCACAGAGTATGGTGACTTCCAGCATGATATTCTATCCTGACTTAATCTACTTCTTAGGCCTATTACTTCATCCTGAACTGCATGAAGAACAATCCTGAAGTTCTGTTCGGAGCTTTTTTCTGTATCTTATAGTTCTTTGGTAGAATTACGTCTGAATTCTTGGATCTGTGTCTGTATGTCCAGTTTAGTTTCTTGGATTAACTTCATAATGAGTTTTCTGAACTCTATCTCTGTCATTTTGTTTTCAGATATGTGTCTGTCTGGTCATTTGCAGTCTGTCTCATCATTTGCAGTTTCATTGCTGTCTGTGTATTTCTCAGTTTCCTGCATTTAGTTTGGCTTTTGTTGTGCTAGAAGAAGGCATTGTGGCTAAGGTGTTGGGTTTCTCTGTTTATATATCTTGGTGAACAAGGGGATATTGTATTCAGTGTCACCAAGCATATTTACTTTTTTTTTTAATTATTTTTTAAATTTCTTTATTGGGGAATTAATGTTTTAAATTTGACAGTAAATACAATAGTTTGTACATGCATAACATTTCCCAGTTTTCCATATAACAACACAATCCCCACTAGGTCCTGTATCGTCGTTTTTGGACCTGTATTCTCCCCCCCCCATCCCCACCCCAGAGTCTTTTACTTTGGTGCAATACGCCAATTCCAGTTCAGGTTCTACTTGTGTTTTCTCTTCTGATCTTGTTTTTCAACTTCTGACCAGGCATATTTACTGTTTGTGATGTTAATTTTTAAAATTATATTAGTGATATAATAATGTTTTACAACATCATAAGATTTTAGGAATATAGTTCCACACTACATTCACCACAGTTCTGTAACACACATAGGTAATCATCATTTTCACAAAGTCTTAGTGACAGTTTGATTTCCATTCCTCCTTTCTGTTCTTTTTTCACTATCATCTACCTGTCTATCTATCTACCTATCTATCTATTTTTAACAAGTTCATGTATTTCAATTCTTACACCTGTTCTCAAAGGAAAAAAAATTTAATTTTTCACCTTTGAGAGTAATGTGAATTTTTAATTTACAGCCTTCTAGTAAGTAAGTTCTTTCTAGCCTCATTTTGTTGAATGTTGACATAAAGGAATGTTGGGCAGTGGCACATATTGAATGCATATGTTACTGTGTGCAAGGACCCTGGTTTAAGCCCCACTCTTCACCTGCAGAGGAGATGCTTTGCGAGCAATGAAGCAGATCTGCAGGTGTCTAGATTTCTCTCTCCCTCTCTATATCTACCTCCATCAATTTCTCTGTCTCCTTGCAAATAAATAAATGATAGAAACTTTAAAAAGTCAAGCTATAAAAAGAATGCTGTAAGAGCTACCCAATGAAGCCTATTATTTTTCCATGAGATGATCCATTATTTGTGTACAAAAATCTAATTTTTATGACTGAAGTTGTTCCCCTCTCTAATATAAAATTATAGCATCAGTGTTATTTCTCAGATACTCCAAGTATACCATTTCAATCAAACTGTTAGAACAATTTTGATGTACAAGTGATTTAGTAAGCTGAATAATGGACACAGATGCCCACATTCTAATCCACAGACTCTAATAATATATTACCTTATATTTTATTCATATTCCTCTTTGAAGGTACAGTCTATATAGTTTACTAGTTAATATCCCACATAATAAAGGCTAGAACCACCTGAAGGAAAATTATTTTAGTTTCATATTCTAGAAATTTTACCTATTATGTATAATATCTACCAAAATGCCAATAAAAATTTTCTGTAGGCACCAGCTCTTGGCACATACAATAGGGCATATATATTACCATAAGCATGAACCTGGACTCAAGTCCCTACTTCCCATCCACAATAGGGGAGCGGTAGAAAAGTGCTACAGGTGTCTCTCTCTATCTCTCTCTTATCTCTTTTTCTCTCTCTATCTCTATTATAAAAAGAGTGAAAAAAAAAGTGATAGGCTTCAAACCCCTGTGATAACTCTTGTGGTAAAATTAAATAAAGTTCCCTATAATCTTACAGTAGGACTAAAGAAAAAAATATTCTCTATATGCTCTCTTTAGGATGAGAACAAGAGCTTACTCTCCTCCATAAAGGAATTTGTCCTTAGCAATGCAATTCAAATTATCCCAGTCAAATAATGTCCCCCCTCTCTAGGGATCCACTTCTTTGCTTTGATAACTGTGTGTGTTCCCTCACGATCTCTGGTAGAATTCTAGAAAGATGAATTCAACTTCATTAAACTCAACATGAAGTGAGTTGGCATGATTCTTACTTCTTTCAACATGCAACCTGTTACCCACTATCAGGTTTAAGGCAGAGACACAGAAAATATCAGGTGATAGGTCAAATCAAGAATCAGGACATTTCTGGTCCTCTTGATAAAATAAAATCTGTCTCCAGTATGGCACATGAACAAATGACAAAGTTCCAGCAAAGAAGTTATCTTCCCCTACCCTTTTCAGATCTACAGATATACATACTGATTCGACAGACAATTCTCTGATCCCTCACAATACTTTTGACTAAATTTTCTACCTCCACCCTATACCAAATTTGTTTACTGCCATAATACTACTGGTGGAAGCTGTTGAAATTCACTTTTCCCCTTTGACAGTTTATTTCATAGCTCTCACATGCAGCTAGGTCTGAGTCATTTTCTGTCTGTTTTTCCATTGCATAACCTTAGAAAAGGCTTTGCAAGTGTTTGATAATAGGGTTTTTACTTCACACCTTAGTTTTATTCCTTGTAACACTATTAGGTTTCCTTTCTAAGCATGGAACCAGTGCCAACCCTTTGTCTCTTTTCTTATCTTTGCTTTCTGACTCTTGGCCTTTCCCCATAAGATCGTTATACTCTGTTGAAGTGATATTACCTCATATTAATTTGATTTTCACTGTTATTTTCATATAGCTAAAACAAAATGCAGGCCTTTCTTACCCAAAGAACTGAATGTTGAAAATCTACAGAAGGTTTTGACTCATAAGCCTTAACTCTACTCTACAATGAGCATATTTAATGTTCAGTTTATTCTAATTGCAGAATCCATTAGATTTATCAAATTGTAAAACCATTTAAGAAAGCTAAGATTCAGAGAGATAAATTATTTTTCAAAGATAAACACTAATGACATATAAGTATAGGATTAGAACCCAAGTTTAGAGTTCTTTCTTCTCGACTTTGTCCTTTCTTTTAAACATTCTCTGTTTGCTAATATGTAACCTTTCTATTAAAGAAAATATTTGCATTTAGTTATTTAATAATGTTAGATTAAGGAAAAAAACAAAGATGAAGCACACAATTGTTTTATGCAATAGTATAATAGACTAAATAAGGAACAAAGATGTCCATATGCTAATCCATAGACTCTATTAATATATTACTCTACATTGCAAAAGAGATTTTTACAGTGGGATTAAGTTAAGGATCTTGAAGTGGGGTGATTATTTTGGATTATATGGGCGGACCCAATGTAATTACAAAGTTCTTATAAGTAAATGTTGAAGGCAAAATAGTCAGAATTAGAGAGCATGTGATAACAGAAATGAGATTGAAATGATGTAATATAATATAAGGATTTACTCTATCATTGCTAATTTGAAGATGAAATGGAAAAGTGAGTCAACAGTTAGAGGATTCTCTATTAAACAGAAAAGACTGGGAAATATATTCTCCCCCAGAACTTTTAGAAGGAATACAACCTCTCTCTCTACCCTCTCCAAGCCCTTCCATCTCTCTCTCTCTGTGTGTGTGTGTGTGTGTGTGTGTGTGTGTGTGTGTGTGTGTATGTGTGTGTGTGTATGTGTGTAGTTTTGTTTTATTTATTTACACATGAGACAAAAAGAAAGAGAAGTCAAGGTACTATTCCAGTACATTTAGTACCAGAGATCAATCTAGAACCTCCGGCATAAAAGGGATGAAACAGCTATCAGTTTAGCTGTTTTCCAGCTGTAGGTATACAGTCTTAATGAAATCTTTCAGTCTAATGAAGCCAATTTTGAATGTTTGACGTCCTGAAAAGCAGTATTTACACTTGTACTGTTTCTATCCAGCAACTTGTAATTTGTTAAAGCAAAAACGGGACATTTTGCTTAGTTTACTTTATATATTTTGCTTTGTAGCCTCTATCTCTTAAGTATATGCTTCATAGTTGCTTTTTGTATTGTTTGTTTTTACTTTGTTTAGGAAGGGGGAGTTTGTGTAGTTAATTTGATATAGTTTAATCTGTAGACTGTTTGTTGCATTTTATTTTTGTTGTATGTAATTGTTTGTTTTCCCTTCTCTGTGGTTTGACAAAAATTAGCTATTATTGTTGCTGCATTGACTTGTGATTGGCAGTGCTCTCTATTGTGAGGGGAGGTTGGGGTTTTTTTTTGTTTGTTTGTTTGGTTGGTTTAGTTTGATTTGGTTTTGTTATTCTCTTTTCTTTTTCTTCCTTCCTCTGTGATTTGAAAAATCTTTGCTTTTGCTGCTGTCTTTGCTGTACTCATTTGCACTTGTTTGTGATTTATTCTCTGAAAGAAATTTGACTTGGTGTGGTCTTTTCTCTCTTTGTCTTCTTTCCCACTATTTCTTGAATTTGTGTTTGATAGTGATTTTTATAATTGTTTGTTCTTGCTTTGTCTATTTTGGGGGGGGAGGGGGAGAGGGAATTTTGCTTGGCTAACTGGTTTTGGTTGAATTGGATTAATTTCACTTTTGTTGCTGTTGTTGTATTTGCTGAGGTTCCTGACTTCATTAAAGAGGAATTTGGTTTGATGTAGCTTTTTCTCACACAATACAAAAACTGAGCAACAAAAGCCGGGACACAAAACTACAAAACACACCAAACAAACAAACAAACAAAAAAGGTTACATCAACTACAGCAATGAATCAGGACAGGAGCCAAAAAAAAAAAAAAATTGCAAGTAAGCCAGAAGCAACTAAAATGAGGAAATTATCCAAACATTAATTGACATATTAATCATAGGAATGAGGAAAGCTTTGGAGGAAGACACTGTCAAAAATAAGGAAATAACACATGAGACCATGGGAAAAAAAACACAAGCTATCTCAGGGTTAGTAGAGATCTTAAAACTGAAACAGCTGAGCTAAAAAGCCAGCAAACAGAACAAGTTAATATGGTAACTAAACAAGGAAAAAAAATAATAACTGAACTGAACTGAAGAAGAAAACAGAGGGAAGGGAGAGCAGAATAACAGAAGCAGAAAACTGAATTAGCCAGACCAAGGATGAATTAAAAAAAAAAATTAAGAAAGAATTAAAAGAGCTAAAAACAAAGAGAGAGAGACATTGAAAACAATGACAGATACATGTAGGACGATCTCAAAAAGAAGTAACATACACATGGTTGGCCTATCAGAAGAAGAGAAGAAGAAGAAGAAGAAGAAGAAGAAGAAGAAGAAGAAGAAGAAGAAGAAGAAGAAGAAGAGAGCATCCTAGAGGAAAAAAAATAGAAGAAAATTTCCCCACCCTAAATAACAGAAAGAAGATTAAGATTCAAGAATCACCCCAGACATGAAGACACCAAGATACATCATAGTTACAATAGAAAAAAATAGTAAGGATAATAAAAGGATCCTGAAGAATGGTGAAGCAGTGCTGAAGGTGTCTCTCTGTCTCTTTCCCTATCACTCCCTTCCCTCTTGATTTCTGGTTGCCTCTATCCAATCAATAAAAGATTTTGTAAAAATTTAAATAAAAAAAGAAATAACAGAAAAAAAAACCTTCTCAGACAAGAAACAGTGAAAGGAGTCAACTATCACCAAGTTCACCCTAAAAGAGTTTCTAAAAGTCCTCCTTTAAACATTAACAACATCATCAAAAAAAAAAGTCACATATTAGAACACACAAAAAAGTACTGAGTGATAGCATTGAAATATCTTAAATCAATAATATCAATAAATGTCAATGGCCTAAATCCACCCATTAAAAGGCACAGAGCAGGAGGATGGTTCAAAGAACACAACACAACACAACCATATTTTGCCTATAGGAATCCCACTTAACTGAACTATACAAACATGGACTCAAAGCAAAAAGATAGAAAACTATCATTCAAGTTAGTGGACAACCAAAAAAAAAGGCAAGAAAAGTATTCTCATCTCTGACAATAGACTTCAAAACAAAGTAATAAAGATAGGCATCAACATTAAATAATTATCAGAAGATCAATCAACCAAGAAGTTTTAACAATTATTAACATATATGCATCAATGAGGACCCTTCTAAATACATCAAAAACTTGCTAAAAGAGCTACAAAAATACATCAACAATAACAAAATAATAGTAGGAAAATTCAACACCACACTCTCACATTTAGACAGATCATCTAAGCAGAGAATCAACAAAGAAACAAGAGAAATAGTTGAAGAGACTTGACCTTCTGGAAATTTTCAGAGTTCTTCACCCCAGGAAATTGGAATACACATTCCTTTCAAATCCACATGGCATATCCACAAGGACAGACCATATGTTAGGCCACAGAGACAGTATCAACAAATTCAAGAGCACTGAAATCATCTCATCCATCATCTCAGATTATAATGGAATTAAACTAAGACTTAATAACAAACAGAAAACTACTAAAAGTCCCACAATACGGAGACTCAACAAACATATTGCTTAATAATCACTAGGTCAAAGAAGAATTCAAGGAAGACATTCAAATGTTCCTAGAATCAAATGAAAATGAAAACACGACCCATCAAAGTTCCACCAAGCTTCTTTAAGAGAATAGAAAAAAAACTACAATAATTTATCTGGAACCTGAAAACACCTAGAATTGCCAAAAGCATCTTGAGGAAAAGAAACAGAAATGGAGGCATCACACTCCCAGACCTTAAACTATATTATAAAGCCATCATCATCAAAACAGCCTGGTACTGGAACAAAAATAGGCACACAGACCAGAGGAACAGAATTGAAAGCCCAGAAATAAATCCCCACACCTATGGGCATCTAATCTTTGATAAGGGGGCCCAAAGGATTAAATGGAAAAAGGAGGCTCTCTTCAATAAATGATGCTGGGAAAACTGGGTTGTAACACGCAGAAGAATGGAATTGAACCACTTTATCTCACCAGAAACAAAAAATAACTCCAAATGGATCAAATACCTGGATGTTAGACCAGAAACAATCAAATACTTAGAGGAAAACATTGGTAAAACACTTTCCCACCTATACCTCAAGGACATCTTTGATGAATCATACCCAATTGCAAGGAAGACTAAAGCAGAAACAAACCAATGGGACTACATCAAATTGAAAAGCTTCTGCACAGCCAAAGAAACTATCACAGAAACAAAGAGACCCCTCACAGAATGGGAGAAGATCTTCAAATGCCATACATCAGACAAGAGACTAATCACCAAAATATATAAAGAGCTCAGCAAACTTAGCAACAAAAAAGCAAATGACCCCACCCAAAAATGGGCAGAGGATATGAACAAAACATTCACTACAGAGGAAATCCAAAAGGCTAACAAACATATGAAAAACTGCTCTAGGTCACTGATTGTCAGAGAAATGCAAATTAAGACAATATTAAGATACCACCTCACTCCTGTAAGAATGGCATACATCAAAAAGGACAGCAGCACCAAATGATGGAGAAGCTGTGGGGACAGAGGAACCCTTTTGCATTGCTGGTGGGAATGTAAATTGGTCCAACCTCTGTGGAGAGCAGTCTGGAAAACTCTCACAAGGCTAGACATGGACCTTCCATATGATCCAGTAATTCCTCTCCTGGGATTATAGCCCAAGGACTCCATAACACCCAAACGAAAAGAGGTGTGTACTCCTATGTTCATAGCAGCACAATTCATAATAGCTAAAACCTGGAAGCAACCCAAGTGCCCAATAACAGATGAGTGGCTGAGAAAGCTGTGGTGTATATACATAATGGAATACTATGCCGCTATCAAAACAATGAACCCACCTTCTCTGACCCATCTTGGACAGAGCTAGAAGGAATTATGTTAAGTGAGCTAAGTCAGAAAGTCAAAGGAACCCTCCTGCACTGCTGGTGGGAATGTCAATTGGTCCAACCTCTGTGGAGAACAGTCTGGAGAACTCTCAGAAGGCTAGAAATGGACCTACCATATGACCCTGCAATTCCCCTCCTGGGGATATATCCTAAGGAACCCAACACATCCATCCAAAAAGATCTGTGTACACATATGTTCTTGGCAGCACAATTTGTAATAGCCAAAACCTGGAAGCAACCCAGGTGTCCAACAACAGATGAGTGGCTGAGCAAGTTGTGGTATATATACACAATGGAATACTACTCAGCTGTAAAAAATGGTGACTTCACTGTTTTCAGCCGATCTTGGATGGACCTTGAAAAAATCATGTTGAGTGAAATAAGTCAGAAACAGAAGGATGAATATGGGATGATCTCACTCTCAGGCCGAAGTTGAAAAACAAGATTAGAAAAGAAAACACAAGTCGAACCTGAAATGGAATTGGAGTATTACACCAAAGTAAAAGACTCTGGGGTGGGTGGGTGGGTGGGGAGAATACAGGTCCATGAAAAATGATGAATGAAATAGTGGGGGTTGTATTGCTAAATGGGAATCTGGGGAATGTTATGCATGTAAAAAAAAAAAAAAAGTAGAAACGCAAAGCAGAAATTGAGTTTGGAGTATGGCACCAAAGTAAGAAAGCAGAAGTATACTAGAGTTTGCAGTGAGTACCTCCCTAATACTTCCTCTCCACTTTTCCAAGCTTTGGGTCCATGATTGCTCAACAATTTGTTTGGCTTTGTATGTTAACTCTCTTTTTAGTCACCAGGTTCCAGGTGTCATCAGGATGCCGGCCAGACTTCCCTGGATTGAAGACACCACCAATGTGTCCTGGAGCTCAGCTTCCCCAGAGACCCATCCTACTAGGGAAAGAGAGAGGCAGACTGGGAGTATGGACCGACCAGTCAACGCCCATGTTCAGCGAGGAAGCAATTACAGAAGCCAGACCTTCTACCTTCTGCAACCCTCAATGACCCTGGGTCCATGCTCCCAGAGGGATAGAGAATGGGAAAGCTATCGGGGGAGGGGGTGGGATATGGAGATTGGGCGGTGGGAATTGTGTGGAGTTGTACCCCTCCTAAAATAAAATAAAATAAATAAAATAAAAAGTCAAAAAATAAATAAATAAATAAATAAATAAAGATAATAAAAATAAAAAAAAATAAAAAAAAAAAGAAAGATAAAGATGAGTATGCAATGATCCCACTCATCAACAGAAGTTGAGTAAGAAGATCTGAAAGGGAAATTAAAAGCAGGACCTCACCAAATTGTAAATAGGGCACCAAAGTAAAAACCCTGTGGTAAGGGGTAGACATGCAGCTTCCTGGGCCAGTGGGGGGTGGGAATGGGCGGGAGGGATGGGTCACAGTCCTTTGGTGGTGGGAATGGTGTTTATGTACACTCCTAGTAAAGTGTAGTCATATAAATCACTAGTTAATTGATATGAGAGGGGGAAAATTAATTGTATGTCTCAAAGTTTTTAAAACACAGACTGAGTCTTTTTAATATATAGGCTGTGTATTTGATATGCAGATTCTCTCAAAAGCCTCGACCAAGTAGATCAGAAGTAACCAATAGCACAGCTATATACAAGATACTGGATACTGTACAGCAAACCCTAACAAAAGGACTTTTCAAAGTTAACCCAATAACCAAATAATGTGATGATAACACATTTGAACCCTAAGACAGCAGGAACCTCACATCTCCACTATAGAGCCTCTACTTCCCCCAGACCAGGAACCTTTCCCATGTGGCTCTCCCAATCCATATCAAATAATATTGCATCTGCCGATCGCAACCTAATCAACCCAACAATTGCCACCTCAACATGCTTCAGCTCAGACTGTGTCCAGAGACTTCAGGTGTGGAATGACAACCCTTCAGCTTCATTACTCGGGTGAGACCATTCCTTTCATAATATTCTCTAATTTCATCCCAGGTGGTTCACTTTCTAACAAAGTCCCAAAACCTAGATATATACCAGTTTCTGTGAGAGAGAGCATATGTTCACACGTATCCATAAACTACTGCAAAATATATACCTGAAAGCAGAAATACACTAGAGTTTGCAGTGAGTACCCCCTAACACTTCCTCTCCACTATTCCAACCTTTGGGCCTATGATTGCTCAACAATTTGTTTGACTTTGTATGTTAACTTTCTTTTCAGTCACCAGGTTCCAGATGCCATCAGGATGCCAGCCAGACTTCCCTGGACTGAAGACCCCACCAATGTGTCCTGGATCTCTGCTTCCCCAGAGACCCACCCTACTAGGGAAAGAGAGAGACAGACTGGGAGTATGGATCAACCAGTCAACGCCCATGTTCAGTGGGGAAGCTATTACAGAAGCCAGACCTTCCACCTTCTGCAACCCACAATGACCCTGGGTCCATGTTCCCAGAGGGATAGAGAATGGGAAAGCTATCAAGGGAGGGGGTGGGATATGGAGATTGGGTGGTGGGAATTGTGTGGAGTTGTACCCCTCCTACCCTATGGATTTGTTAATTTATCCTTTCTTAAATAAAAATAAATAAATAAAAAGAAAAAGAAAACAGAAAAAAAAAGAAAATGAAAACACGAGCAATCATATTTGGGACAAAGCTAAAGCAGTACTTAGAGGGAAATTTATAGCCATACAAGCATGCATAAGGAAACAAGAAAAAGTTTAAGTAAATAGCCTGACTGCACACATTAAAGACTTAGAAGAAGAGGAAAGAAGGGAAACCTAAAGCAACCAGAAGGACTGAAATCATTATAATTAGGGCAGAAATAAATAACATTGAAAATAAGAGAACCATATAGAATATCAATGAAGCTAAATATTGGTTCTCTGAAAAAGTAAACAAAATTGACAAGCCTTTAGTGAGGCTCACTACAAAAAAATAAAAAGGGAGAAGACTCAATTAAATAGAATTATAAATGATAGGGGAGATATCATAAAAGACAACACAGAAATCCAAAATATTATTTGAAGCTTATACAAAGAGCTATATATCCCCAGCTAGATAATCTGGAATAAATGGAAGAATTCCTAGAAACGTATACCCTTTCAAAACTGAACCAGGAAGAACTACAGAACCAAAATGAACCAAACAGAGAAAAAGAATTCAAAACATTTCTTAAGAACCTTCACAACAATAGAAGTCCAGGACCATATGGCTTTACAAATGAATTCTACAAACCTTCAGGAAACAGTTAATTCACCTACTTTTAAAGCTCTTCCAAAACACTGAAGACACAGGAATACTCCTTTCCACCTTCTATGAAGACAGCATCATGCTGATACCAAATGCAGACAGGGACACAACAAAAAAGGAAAATTATAGACCAATATGTCTGATAAACATAAACATTAAAATACTGAACAAAATCCTAGCCAACCAAGTACATTTTTAATATTATATTTAAAAGATTATTCATCACAACCAAGCAACCAAGTGGGACTTAGCCCATAAATGCAAGGCTCGCTCAATATATGTAAGTTGATCAATCTCATTCACCATATCAATAAAATCAAAGCCAAAAACCACATGATTATCTCATAGATGTGGAGAAAGCTTTTGACAAAATGCAACATCCATTCATGATCAAAACACTACAAAAAATGGGAATAGATGGAAAATTTCTTAACATAGTGGAGTCCATATACAGAAAACCTACAGCCAACATCATATCCATCGGGAAGAAGTTGAAAGCATTTTCCTTCAGATCAGGGACAAGACAGGGCTGTGCATTATCAACATTAGTCTGCAACATAGTATTGAAAGTTCTCAACATATCAATCAGACAAGAGAAAGGAAGAAAAGGAATACAGATTGGAAAGGAAGAAGGCAAACTCTCACTATTTGCAGGTGATATGAGAGTATACATAGAAAAACCTAAAGAATCCAGCAAAAAGCTCCTGCAAATCACTAGGCAATATAGCAAGGTGTCAGGCTACAAAAATTAATGTACAAAAATTAGTGGCATTCTTTTATGCAAACACTACATCAGAAGAGGAGGATATTCAGAAATCATTCCTACTCACTATAGCAGCAAAATCAGTGAAATATCTAGAAATAAACCTGATCAAAGAAAAGAAAGATTTATATACTGAAAACTATGAGACTCTATTCAAGGAACTAGAAAATGATATAAAGAAATGGAAAGATATCCCAAGCTCATTGATTGGAAGAATAAATATCATCAAAATGAATATTCTACCCAAGGCCATATAAAAATTTGATGTGATACTTTTCAGGGTCCCACCAATTTTCTTTAAGGGAATATAATAAAATTATAATAATTTATCTGGAACTAGAAGACACCTAGAATCCCAAAAACAACCTTGAGAAAAAGAAACAGAAATGGATGCATCACACTCCCAGATCTCAAACAGGCCATCATGATCAAAACATCCTGGTACTGAAACAAAAATAGATACACAGACCAGTGGAACAGAACTGAAAGCCTAGGAATAAACCCCCACACCTCTGGATGTCTAATTTTTATAAGGGCTCCCAAACTATTAAATGGATAAAGGAGAGTCTCTTAAATAAATGGTGCTGGGAAAATTGGGCTGAAATATGCAGAAGAATGAAAGTGAACCATTTTATCTCACCAAAACCAAAACTAAACTCCAAATGGATCAAGGACCTTGATGTTAGACTAGAAACTATCAAGTACTTAGAAGAAAATATTAGTGGAACTCTTTCCTATCTATATCTCAAGTGTATCTTTGATTATACAAACCCAATTGCAAGGAAGATTAAAATAAAACAAACAAACAAAAAAAACACTGAGACTACATCAAATTGAAAAGCTTCTGCACAGCAAAAGAAACCATCACCTAAACAAAGAGACCCCTCACAGAATGTGGGAAGATCTTTACATGAGACAAGAGACTAATAACCAAAATATATAAATAGTGCACCAAACATAGCAACAAAAAAACAAATGACCCGATTTAAAAGTGTGGAAAGGATATGAACACAATATTCCCTAAAGAAGAAATACAAAAGAAACATTGCTCCAAGTCACTAACTGTCAGAGAAATGCAAATAAAGGCAATAGTGAGATACCACCTCACCCCTGTGAGAATGTCATACATCAGAAATTGTAGCAGCAACAAATATTGAAGAGGTTGTGGGGAACCCTCATGCACTGCTGGTGGGAATGTAAACTGCTCCAACCCATGTGCAGAGCAATCTGGAGAACCCTCACAAGGCTAGAAACAGACCTTCCTTATGACCCAGTAATTCCTCTACTAGGAATATATATTAAGAACTCAAGCACAGTCATAAAAAATATGTACACCTATGTTCATAGCAGCACAATTTGTAATAGATAAACGACTCAGATGTAATAGAAACAACCCAAATGCCTAACAACAAATGAATGGCTGAGAAAAGTGAAGTATATATACACAATGGAATATTACTCACTTATTACAAATAATAAATCCACTTTTTTTGACCCATCTTGGATAACACTTGAAGGAATTATGTTAAATGAGATAAGTCAAAAATAGTATGGGATGATCCCACTCATAAACAGAAGTTGAGAAAGAAGAACTGAAAGAGAAATGCAAGGCAGAATTTGACTGAGTTTGGAGTATTTCACCAAAGTAAAAACCTCTGGGTGAAGGGTAAGGGTAGATTTTCAGTTTCATTAAAGGGGGTGGGGGTAGGAACACAGACCAGTGGGTGTTCAGGACTACTTGTATGATGATAGAGGAGGACTTACGTTAGTTAGTAGTGGAAGCAGCATTCAGAAATGTACCACAGGGCGATGAAAAATTGTACCCATGTGACAACTTTTTGTTTTCTATAAATTATTATTTCCCTAGTAAAATCATTTTTTAAAAAGTCAATTTATGCCAAAAAATAGTCTAAATTGTCTTAAAAACAAAGTTATGGGGCAGGTGGTGGCACACTCGGTTAAGCACATATATTACCAAGTGCAAGGATGAGGGTTCAATCCTCCATTCCCCACCTGCAGAGGGTACGCTTCATGAGCAATGAAGCAGGTCTTCAGGTGTCTATCTTACTCTCCCTGTCTCTATCTCCCTTTCCCTCTCAATTTCTCTCTGTCCTATCTAATAAAAAAAAATAGAAAGAAAAAAAACTCAACAGGAACAGTTGATTCATAGTGCTGGCTCCAAGCCCCAGTGATAACCTGGTGGGGGAAAAAAAGTAAAAATATGAATGTTAAGTACTTCAATTGGTGATACCTCAGGTTAGAAAGAGTAGCATACTATTTAAAACTGGAAAATATTTTTATATTATTCTATTTATTTATTTTTATCAAAGCACTGCTCATCTCAGACTCATGGTGGTATCATAGATTACACTATTTTTACCTCCCAGCCCAGAAAACTAGAAGAATGATACTAGTCCACATTCAAAATTTTATATTAATTTTGTCCTACATTCATTTGAAAAACTAAATATAAAAATAATAGATTCAAATAACTAGGGATCTTTCCAAGTGAATCTTTGAATAGGCAAACTGGCTTCTTTTTGTTGCTACACTGTATCCCATAAAATTTATTCTTTCATTGAAATAAGAACAGCTGAACATAAAGAAACCAGAAGTTGATGACTCAGAATGTTCCCAGTATTTCAAGACTTCCTAAAATAACAAAATGCGGAGATTCACTGTCAGGAAACTATGCTCAGGAGAGAAATCCAAGGGCATGTATGGCTTGACAGCCTAGGACTAGTGCCTCAAGTGGGACAAAATATTCAGTTACATACGAGGTCTTTGAAGAGATTAAGCATGTAGTTTTTAATCCTCTCAACTATCTCAGTAGGATACAAGAATAGAAACGGAGTTCAAAAAGAAGGGGGGAAAAATCTGGAAATTTCTTACGTAATAGAGTAAGTGTGTGACGTAATTGGCTGGAGATGGTGTTGGCCTGATGCAAAGTGCAAGTGGCCTAAGTTCGGCCTTCTTTGCCTGAGCGCTAGCAGTAACTGGATGCTGGGGGAGGAGACGGTGCTTGGGTGCTGCTGGCCTGAGTTTGGAGACTCAGGATGGAGAGAGATGGCGCAGAGGATGGCTCTTTTCTGGGGACTTGGACACACATGAATTTTAACCTTGTAAGTTACCTTTCTCGTGATCTGGCCGAATCTTACCCCTGATTTTCTGGCGCTTTCTGTGGGACACGGTGCCCCCAGCTAAGGCTTCCAAGGACCCTCCCCATGGCTGCTGACTGGAGCAATGAACACTGGGCTGAACTCATCCTGGTAACCGACTCACATACTTTCTGGGCCTAGCGTGTTCTCAACCCCAGCTGATAACTTCTTATTTTACAGTACCTAGATATTTGTCCTTTATCCCTGTGTCACCCTAATAAAGCCTTGAATTGTTTAAACCTGTACCCAGCGCCCCACAGTCAGTTCGTTATATGCCATCGCAGTAGCAAAAATCCTTTTATTTTAGTTACAACAGTAAGTTTCATGACATATATAAAATATATCCATATATAATTATACATATATATGTCAATACACAAGATCCTTAAGGGTCTTCAGAATTTTATAATAACATTAATACTATCAGATTGAACTGAAAGGAACAGAGAAAATGTGAAATGAAAGACTGTCATATTGAGGAAATCAGGTAGTAGGGCAGCGGGTTAAGTGCACGTGGTGCAAAGCACAAGAACCAGCATAAGGATTTCTGTTCTAGCCTGGCTCCCCACCTGCAGGGGGATCACTTCACAGGCGGTGAAGCAGGTCTGTAAGTGTCTGTCTTTCTCCCTCTCTGTCTTCCCCTCCTCTCTCGATTTCTCTGTCCTATCCAACAGCAACAAGATCATCAATGACAATAATAATAACAACAATAACAACAAGGGTAACAAAAAGGGCAATAAAATGAGCAAAATGGCCTCCAGGAGCAGTGGATTCACGGTGCAAGCACTGAGTCCCCACAATAACCCTGGAGGCAAAAAAAAAAGACTGTCATTTTGGTAAAACTAACCTTTCAATGTAGGGGATGGGATATGGAACTCTGGTGGTGGGAATTGTATGGAATTGTACCCCTCTTATCCCACAGTCTCATTAATCATTATTAAATAACTAACAAAATAAAATGAAATAAAAAATAATACCTGAAGCTTGACTGGCTAGATTTTGAAATGGTTTGAAACCCATGGTTCTGTTTTAATTTTCCATTTTATTGCTTTTTTGAAAAAGAATGCCTATATCTCAGTATATCTGCTATCTTATACCTGCCCCAACTTTGAAGCAGTTAAATTGTTTGCTAGTTTCACATAAACACAACTAAAGAGAAAAATATCTTTACTGTCAGAGTTTGAGAATTTTTTTTCTCACTTTATTGGGAGGTTAATTGTTTACAACACAGGTGTTGACACATGAGGATAATTTCTCATCTCCCCATGACAGGTATCTGCAGACCGCTCTCACCTCCACCTTGAGTCCTTTTTCCACCATCCTGCTCCAGGACCCCAAAGCCCCCACCCCAACCCCTCCCTCCCCACCTTCTTTCCCCAGAGTCCTTTTCTTTTTGAGATAATGATGTTGAGATTTGACTAGACTACATTGTGATTAGGCTTGAAAGTAATTGACACTTTGGTCATTGCATGGCTGGGAGGGGGTGGTGGGGGCTGGCGAGGTGGGAGTGGTAGGGGCCAGCAGGGAGGGCGTGATATGAGGTCATGTGGGAGTCATGTGAGATCCAGGGTGGGGGCATTCCTGTGGTCCTGGATCCAGGCCTGATCATGGGTCTAGGGATTTAGAGTCACCTGAGTAGGACCTGAATGGATGGGGACACTGAGCCCAACACAGAGTGGGCCCAGGTCCAGTTCCCCATATCCAAAGAGCAGCTGGTTCTCGGGATGTCGGCAGGGCAGTGGGTCTCTGGAGCCAAAGTATTCTGAGTCTTGTCTTGTTGTGCCCTCAGGTGATCTTCTTTGTTATTCTTAGTTGGCCAGAGAGAGGAGAGACAGATGCTGCTACTCTGTAGGCCAGCCTCCAGAAGAAGAGTTGAAACTTTCGGGGACCTTGGAATGAGATAAACGCATTTTAGAAATTGGTTGAATATGAATGTTTAAGGACTACTGGTAGAACTTTGGAGGGCAGTAGCACGACCTCCATTTGTTTTACTCTCTAATACACAATAACCTATCTGTGGATATATTACTGTACATGTTAAAAGGAAGTTGGCAGATGTGAATATATCAAGGACCACAAGCTGGAGAGATTACTCTGGATTAGTCCAGGTGGACTCAAGTATTTCAGGCTGTGACTGCTTGAACATGCATGAGGTCCCAGATCTGCAAAATTAAATAAAATATTATTTTTCAAAACTTAACCCAAATACTAATGTTTAGCATGCAAAACTTCAACTTGTTCTTTAAGGACTCCTTTGGGGGAAGAACTGTTCCTTAGGGCTGGCTAAGTAGCTCACTTACATAATGCATTGCCTTGCCATTTGCACAACCCAGATTTGAGCCCAGCCTACAATACACTGGAGGAAGCTTCAGTGCTGTGATCTCTCTCTCTTTCTCTCTCTCTTGCTCACTCACCCACCTCTCCCTCTCTGTCTCTGTCTAAAAAGAAAGAAAGAAAGAAAATGTTCCTTAAATAAGGCTGCTTTGATGTTAAATAAGTTAGATTGGAGTAGAAAAATAAATACTATAAGTGGATCCATGTGGAGCAACATAAATCAAACTAATTCTTTGACTACAAAGAGAAAGTAGCTCTTAAATTAGGACTGCTTAGTAAATAGCATCACAGCTCTTACCCTCTTTACATAACTCATGATTACCAGACCTCTTTCTACCGATTATTCCTGCTATATCTCACACACCCATAAAGGTTATAGTTTCTCTTATCATTCCAAAAGTGTGAAATCTTCATGTGAAATTTTATGATTTTTGTTGGATCAAGTTGCAGTTCTTTCAAGATACTGAAAAGGATGGAAAGAGGAAAGCTGAATTATAGGAAAGGTCCACAAGAAAAAAGCATCTGAGATTCAAGACCCTCCTGGAAAGGCAAGGAGGCTAATTTTTTGAAGGCAGTCCTATCAAACTCTTGATCTGATCTCCCCACCCCACCCCACCCTTTTTTTTTTTTGGTACCACCAGGATTATAGCTAGTGTTTGATAACAACTCTTCCACTGTTCTCAGCGGCCATCCTTTCTTAACTTTTTTTTTTCCCTTTTACTTTTTTCTTTGTCTGACATACAGAAACAGAATGACAGAGAAAGCAAAACACTGGCAGCACTGTGCACCCACACATGAAGTTTCCCCCCCTGTATATGGAGGCTGGGGGTGCTCACACACTGGGTATGCCACTACCCTCCCCCCTTTTTTGTCACCAGAGCTATCACTGTAGTTTGGTGCCTGTGTGATTCTACTGCTCCCAAGAGCCATTGTTTATTTTCTCCAGATAGAGGGTAAGAGATAGAAAGGGAGAGAGAAGCAGAGAGAGGAGAGGGACTGATTCATCACCCTACAGCTGATGAAGTCTCCCACTGCAGGTCCTCCCATGTGGTAGCCCAGAATTCAAAGCCAGGTTCTCCCACATAGTCATATGTTACTCTACCACATAAGCCACCTGTCGGTCCCCAGTCTACTTTTTAATATGCCCCTGTAATTAAACCTTTGGATTGAATAATCAAAAAAGTATGGGGAAAATACATCTAAATTGTTTTATGTTTCCAATCTTCCAGAAAAGGTGAGAAAGTTTTTTTTCATTACTGATTTGATGATTATTAACAAGATTGTAGGATAAGAGAGGAGGCAATTCCATATAATTGCCATCCATATCATTCTATATCCCATCCTCTTTATTGAAAGGTTTTCTATTCTTTATCCCTCTTTATTCTTATAGACCCAGGATCATTATAGGATGCAGAAGGTGGAAGGTCTGGCTTCTGTGATTGCTTCCCCTCTCAACATGGACACTGACAGGTGGATCTATACCCCCAGCCTGTCTCTCTCTTTCCCTAGTGGGGCAGGGATCTGGAGAGGTGGGGCTCCAGGACACATTGGTGGGGTTGTCTGCCCAGGGAAGTCAGGTTGATGTCATAGAAGCATCTATAACTTGGTGACAGAGTATTGAAACTGGAGGGTTGTCATTCCATGCTTGGTGTCTCTGGACACAGTCTGAAGTGAAACATGTCGAGGTGGCACTTGTCATATTGGTTTGGTTGAGATCAGCAAATACAGTATCGAATAGTATGGAGCCAGAGAACTGTGAAGGAAAAAAACAGCAAAGCCCCAGAGGTTTCAAGACTGAGAGAAATATAGATTTTACTGAGAATGAGGAAGGTTCCTTGCTGTCTTAAGAGTTTAAGAAGAGGGAGTCGGGTGGTAGCGCAGTGGATTAAGTGCAGGTGGCACTAAGTGCAAGGACCTGCATAAGGATCCCAGTTCAAGCCCCTGGATCCCCACCTGCAGGGGAGTCATTTCACAAGTAGTGAAGCAGGTCTGAAGGTGTCCGTCTTTCTCTCCCCCTCTCTGTCTTCCCTTCCTCTCTCCATTTCTCTCTGTCCTATCCGACAACAATATCAATAAAACAACAAGGGCAACAAAAGGA
The DNA here is from genome assembly GCF_950295315.1 of Erinaceus europaeus. Lineage (NCBI taxonomy): Eukaryota > Metazoa > Chordata > Mammalia > Eulipotyphla > Erinaceidae > Erinaceus > Erinaceus europaeus. The sequence goes on from NC_080176.1 coordinate 36,154,253, forward strand.
AATAAATAAAGAAAAAAAAGGCTTTAAGAAGGTAATAGGTAATTGCTTTTATACCCAAGTTATTTGGGAACTTGGTTTACTTTGAAAATCACATGATTGGGATTTATTGTACCACACAAGGCCTTACCATGATTTATTTCATTTAATGCTATTTACAAATAACAATTATCTTATATACACTGACAGGAATGATTGCTTCTGGCCTAAGACTAAAGGTGATTTAATATTTCAAAAAACAGTAATTATTAGAAATGCATTAACCATTTGATCCCAGTGTTAGAATTCAATCAGTTCACTAATTTGAAACCTTAAGTTAATTGGAGTATATATTAACACCACTCCAGCTACCAAAGGTCTGTGTCCCTACCCAGCCCCCGTACGATGGAGCTGAAAACTACCCTTCCCATCCCTACAGTTTTTATTTTGGTATAATACTTCAAACTTAGTCAAATTCTGTTTTGTATTTCCCTTTTTGTTCTTCTTTCTCAAATTCTGTTTATGAGTGGGATCATCCCATGCTCATCTTTCTCTTTCTGGCTTACCTCACTTAGCATAATTCCTTCTAGCTCCATCCAAGATGAGTCAAGAAAGGTAGATTTATTATTCTTCATAGCTGAGTAGTATTCCATTGTGTATGTATGTGTGTATGCATATATATATATTTATATATGAATTTTTCTCACCATTTGTGAGAAAGCTTTATGTCATAAAGATAAATAAGTTTCAAAAACAACATATAGTCTATAGCCCTATCTATTGCAGTTTGAGAGTTCAAATTTAATAGTGCATGTGCCCTGCATGTAGCTGACTAGTACACATGTTCTGTTTTGACTGTAAGATCACATAGCTGAACGACTGTAAAATCATTTAGACTCTGGGAACTTCTACAGCCCAGAACAAAAGGGATTACTGACGTTGTATCATTCCTTTATAAATCCATGGTGCCTCTAAAAATGGGTGGGTACTAAGTTCTTCGACTTACTTGATCATAAAAGCATTCAGGGATTTCTCCTTGTAACACAACAAAAACAAAGTAGTCCCAAAAGTACAATGATCATATGCAAAGGTCCATTTCACTACCCTTATACTTTCTACCTGATTTGTATCACTATTCCCAAATACCCAGGAACAAAACACACACACTCAAGGAGGTAATAAACTTAGAGACATTAGAAAATTACTGGGGGCGGGGGGGGGGGGGTTGTAGTGGTGCACTGATACAGCTCATATGTTACAATGTGTAATGATCTGGGTTCAGGCCCCCCACACATACCTGCAAGGGAAAAGCTTCATGAGTTGTGAAGTATGGCTGCATCTCTCTTTCTCTCTTCCCCCTTCTCCTTTTCTCTCTCACTTCCCTCTAAATTTCTAGCCAATAAATCAATAAAATGTTAAACAAAAAATTTCTTTAAAAAATAAAGAAAATTGGGGAGTCGGGCAGTAGCATAGTGGGTTAAGTGCACATGGCACAAAGCAAAAGGACTGACATAAGTATCCAGATTCAAGCCCACGCTCCCCACCTGCAGGGGAGTTGCTTCACAGGAGTTGAAGCAGGTCTGCAGGTCTGCAGGTCTCTGTCTTTCCTCCCCTTCTGTCTTCCCCTCCTCTCAGTTTCTCTCTGTCCTATCCAATAACAACAACAATAATGACTACAACAATAAAACAACCAGGGAAACAAAAGGAAACATATTTTTTTAATTTTTTTAAAAAATAAAGAAAATTATTTATCAAGATAATAAGAAGCAGATATTCTATAAGTATAGGAAAAATGTCCCAGTGAGCATAGGAAATGTTCTAGATTGTCAAAAAATACATGACATCCTTATTGTCAATTTCACTAATAACTATCAAATTTTATTAAATTTTAATCTATACTCAAGTAATACCACTGATGAATAAAGAGAGGAAAATATGAGCAAGGGGTAAGTAGCTATTTAGAGGATAAAAAACACTTGTCTGATGTAATGGTCATGAAACATCTTCCTCAAATACTGCACTATAGACCAAGGGGACAGGACTGCCTCAGAAAGTCCAAAATCCCAGTGGTAGTAGCAGCATAACCATATGTATGAGCTGAGACATTTAGGTTTACCAGGGTATACCTGTCTGCAAATAACACCTATGTATATCAGATTTTTTTAAAGTTTGTGGAAACAAACAAAAAAAATGGGTTTTGGTCTGAATTATCTAACCTGAACTAGGTTTGCTGTTTCACTTAATTATGATATAAGCAGTTTATGTTTATATCATAGTTATCTTACTTTGCCATCATGTTTAAAAAAAATTTTTAATGAAACTGATATCAAAGCAACCACCCCTGAATTACTTACATATGCTATTTTATCTCAGATTATTTGAACTATAAAGCACAAATATGCCTAACCCAGAGAAGACTGAACATCATTAATGGCTAGGTTACCAGCAGTGTAGCTCACCAGCATTCTCCTTTCAGACTTCTTTTTCTTTTAAACATTTTTTTTCTTTATTGGGGGATTAATGTTTTACAGTTGACAGTGAATACAATAGTTTGTACATAACATTTCCCATGTTACACATGTACAAACTACTGTATTTTAGTTACAGTAATATATACTAATTTGTACATGTATAACATTTCTACACAACAATACAACCCCCACTAGGTCCTCCTCTGCCACCAAGTTCCAGGACCTGAACCCTCCCCCCTCAGACTTCCTTTTGTTGCCTGACAGTCCCAGACATTGTCCTTCTGAATCCACCTCTGCATTTTCTCTGAGGTTACACTGCCCATGGATTGCTCCCAACCAATAATGGTAGTATGGCAGAGCATTCTGGCAATATGCAAGTCCTCAGAGACTGATTCCAGGACACATAAACAAGGTCAAGTCTCTTGCCACTACACTGCAGAGGTGCTACCCAGACAAACTTCTTGCCTCAAATCTTCATGATCTGCAGGTTCCTCCCACCTTGCCCTGCCCCTTCCCTCCAATAAAGCTATCTATCTCTTTGTCAACCTGAAGGAACCACACCCTCAAGGACTGCAGGAAGTAGGAGCTGCATTTTCACTGGCAATCAGAATGTTTTAAGCTCAAAAAGGGGTTCAGAGACACTTGCTTTTTTGTTTTTGCTACAGTGAAGGTAATCAGTTAAGGGATGTAGAAACTGAAGTTGACTAAGAAAACAAACATGAAATAAAAATGACTTTGTATCTTGAGATTTGCATAAAGCATAACCAGAACACAAGCTAAGGCAGCAGCCTCAGTGCCAATGTAAACTCACACTGTACTGTTGGTGGTAGTCACACAAATGGGGTCATCCCAGAGCTGGTCTTATTTGTGTTCCTAACTTGTCTGAAAATGTTTAGAGAATGTCATTCCTGGATCAGCTCTTGTAGTGTAGGCCTTTGTGCCAACACCTTTAATTTTGTGGTTTCCATTCATCTGCTAAGGACTTGGCTGTTGATGCATGCAATCTCGCCCACAAGATGATACCTGCTTCTCTGGTTCTGCTGGAGTAAACCTGGGTTCACATCTCACCTGGGTTAGAAGACACAGTTTGGTGGACACTGCTCAGACAAGTCAGATTCTGCCAGGTTTATGGTTGACTTAGCCCAAAAATAAAGTACAAAGATTTACTCATTTTCCAGACATGTCCTGTATTATAGGAGTAGTCAAAAATTAATTCGGATTCAGGAAAGGTGTGGTTTTCTGGAAATCACCCAGAATTAAGTGGTTCTAGAGGTATTCTTATTCTTGATGTATAATAGACAGACCATTTTATGTCTCTCTAGTTTCACTTCCTAATAAGTATAATATTTCTTCCCTTTATAGAATTATATGGAATGCCTTGAAGTCCTTAACTGGAATAAGGAACAAGTTCTTATATGCACAATTTTTCATTTAAGGACAAAGAACATTAAATCTTGAGGTTAAGTTTATTAGGATTCCTCAATTGATTTTTATCTATACTGAAATCTCTAGAATGTACACTTTATTTTTTGAAGAGTATGGACTGCGTTGAGTGGTGTTTTATAGCTGAATCACCTGCATGTTTCTGGGACTGTTTTTTTTTCTTTACCTGTAAAATTAGGTTAATTTTAAAGATGTTCTCTACTAAATTAAAGGTCTATAACCATACCAATCATCTAGAAACCTTTTAAGCAATAGTTTAAATATCTGGTGCTTTTTCTTCAGAATAAAAAGGTAATAGCTGCTCATTTAGAGATATTCAAAAACTAGGGGCTGAATGGTAGTTCACTTCATTGGGTGTATGTTACAATGTGCAAGTACCCAGGTTCAAGGTCATGGTCTCAACCTGTAAGGAGGAAGTTTCTTTCAGGGTGAGGTAGTGCTGCAGGTGTTTCCCTTTCATTCTTCCTCTCTAGCTTCCTTTTCCATGTCAGTTTCTTTCTGTCTTAATCAAATAAATGAACATATATATTTATATTTCTAAAAAATTCAAAAATTACAAAATACTTTCACTAAAATAGCAGGCTATAATACTAATCCTTATAAATAAATGCTGCCAGTTTAGTATATAATTTTCAAATTTTTCTGTGGTGTACTTGTATAGACATTTTACTAATATTCCTATTATTTTACAAAACTGAGATTATGTATAAGAATACTAGAAAGGGGCTGGAGTAGATAGCATGATGGTTATGCAAACAGACTCTCGTGCCTGAGGCTCCAAAGTCCCAGGTTCAATCCCCTGCACCACCATAAGCCAAAACTGAGCATTGTTCTGGTTAAAAAAATATATATATACTAGAAAGGCCTGGTGGTGGTGCACCTAGTGAGAGCACACATTACCATGTACTCTGTCATAGTAACCATGTGCAAGGACCCAGTTTCAATTTCTCAGTCCCCACCTTCATGAGCAACGAAGCAGTGCTACAGATCTCTCTCTCTCTCTCTCTCTCCCCTACTCTCCCTCTCTTTCCCTCCCTCTTTCTCTGTCTCCTCCTGCCCTCTCAATTTATCTCTGTCTCTATTGAAAGAAAGAGAGAAAAAGGAAGAGTAGAGAAATGAGAAAGATGAGGAAGGAAGGGAGGAATGGGAGGGAGAGGGATAAAAAAATGATCACTGAGAGCAATGGATTCCTCATGCAGGCACTGAGCCATATCATAACCCTGGTGACTACACAAAAATAAATGAATAAATACTTTTTAAAATAAAACAAGAGCAATACATGGTTCTAATCATGCTAATCCTAGCATACCGTGTAATAAAAATTGGTAGTAGTTATTTAGTTTGGAGCCTGCCTAAAACAAATCTAAACCAGGAGTGGCATAAAATCTATAACTTTAATTCAGTTCTGTTTGATCAGATATATTACATGTGGCATCAGTATGCAGAACAAGTGCCAATAGGTAAGTTCTGACACAACAAAAGAACAAAACTTTCTAGCAACCAGAAGTTTCCTTTTGCACTATGCCTGCTGCTCCGAAGTCCCAAGTTCAATCACTGGCACCACTATAAGCCAGAGGTGAGCAATCCTCTGATATAAACAAACAAATAAATAAATTCCTATAATAGTCATTACTTTTTGATCCTGAGCTTAATCATATTATGAATGGTCAGCAAAGGCTGGATGATCTTTTGTCAAGTAATAGATCTGATGACCTCTAAGGTTTCTATCAGATTCTAAAGTCCATAGACACTCAGATTTGAAGGTTTAAAGGTTATTTTCACTTAGCAATAGTTTCAAATATAGTAATTTTTTGTGGTACAGCTTCTAATGACATACATGTATAAGACTCACCACACCTACTACTAAAGTTCCAGTACCTTTAACCCAAAGTGGAGCATTTATCTATTCCCCTTCCAGTTCCCCTCTCTGTTGCCACTGGTAAATATCATAGTTATCAGACTCCAAAAAATTAATTTTTTTATTTCTTGTAAATTTATTTTATTTATATTTTATATGAGTCAAATCATTCAGAAGCTGTATTTTATTCCCTAATTCTTCTTTAAAAATTCTTGAATTTAACCTATTTTGTTCCATAAGCACATTTTTATCTTCTTAATGGTCAAGATATACAATTTCTTTATGTAATCACTGTATGAGTTCTTTATAGGTGTTTGATATCAATTTCTTGTCAATGTGTGATGTGCACATATCTTCTCCCAAGTATTAGATTGCCTGGTTATCCTTGTGCAGTTTGCTTTGAATGTTTGGAATCCTTTTAGTTTGATAGTGGTTCTAATTATTTACTCTTGGGAAACTGTACCATTGTTCCTTTAACTAATGAGCCTTCAAGTGTCCAAATTTCAAAACTAGAAATTTCAGACTTCCAGAGGTATGGTCATGGAGTAACAGTAGCCATGTAGTAGCTTTCCAAGACAACTAAAAATAAAAAACAATAAAATTAAAAAAACAAAAAAAAAAAACTCCAATCTCATTAAATTTTACAGCTGAGACTTCTGAAACTACATAGCCAGAAATGAGTATGGCCAGTCAGTATTAAAGGGAAGCAGGGGAGAATCCCACTTTGGAAAATGTATACTTGCTGGCTACCTATGCCATTTTGGGGTTATGAAGTAGAGCAGGGCCAAGGCAGTGCAAAGACTCTGGGCTCTACACCCCTGACCTTAGAGGTGTCAGGTAGATTGCTCAAAAATACCTCACAAATGTAGCAGAGAGCTAACTCAACTGAGAAATGATGGTGAAGTCATGAAGTCTTTCCCAGACCAAGAGCAATTTTCAGGAAAATATGCCTGGGCGTTGGCTGGGAAATGAAGCCATTCTCCTACAAACAAATCAGAAGCAAATAAGCAAACAAACAAAGCAAGGAAGGAAGGGAGAGAAAGCTACTGGATTATTTCACTCATGTGGAATATAGTGAATTGATCCTCATGAACTAACAAACAATAAAATAGTAACCAAACATTCTCTAAGCCTTTGTGAGAACTATGGTGAGTAACACTGGGTTGGGGGGAAGCAGAAGAAGGGCACAGAATTACTGTGGCATGGTATGAAAGTATACCCCAGTATACTTCTTGTAAATCATGATTAAATCACTGATAAATATAAATAAAATTTAGACATAAAAGTCAAGTGTTAAAATACATAAAATAAAATTAGAAATCTCTGAATACTTGAAAGCATGATGCCTTCTCTGTTCCACATATTGTCCCATTTCTTCTCACAGAAGAGCTTATAGAAACCAGAGAAAACAAGGAGAGAAAGGTCCACAGGATGACTTGGGTTGAACTGTACATCTTAATTTAAAAAGTGCCAGCTAGACCATGTGTGTCAAAGGGTAAAAAATAAATAAATAAATAAATAGATTTTCCAGAGAAATCTCTTAGCCTAATTCTTTCTTAGGTAAAAACATCATTATCACAAGGCACATTCCTCTCATGTCATGCATTCATGAACAGAATGCTTCCTGTTGAAAGCTCATTCTGAAAAATTAAATAAAATCCCCTTGATAAGCCTAGGTTACCATGAAGAAAGGACAGAGAAAACAAAATAATCCTCTCCTTTCTGTTACATTTCTGTGTGTCAGACAGGATCCAAAATATTAAGAAACAGGGACACTTTGAAATTTTTTAATTTGAAAATAAACAATCCTGGGATCAGTTGGTGACACATCCAGTAGAGCACAAACACTACCATGTATGGGAATACCTGGGCTCAAATCTCATTCCCACCTGAAAGGGGAAAATGTCATGTCAGTATTTAAGTAGTACTTCAGGTGTCTCTCTTTCATTCCACCTCTGCCCCCTCTACATTTCACTCTATCCCTATCAGGAAAAATGAAGTAATTAGAAATCAGAATATTCCACTAAAAAAGCAAATGTGAGAGTTAGAGGTCTTCCAGAAGAAGAAGAGATAGAAAGCAGAGTTGATACTTTATTCAGACAAATCACAGCAGAAAAAATGTCCTGAACAGTGGGGTCATCCTGCAGGTATTGAGCCCCAGTCAAAACTCTGGTGGCAAAAGAAGAAGAAGGTAGAAGAGGAGAGGAGGAGGTAAAGCAGATTAGTAGAAATACATGCACTACCTTGTGACAAGTATGGGAAAGTATTATAATGGTATAATGTGTTAGAACATGGGCATACTTCAAACAAACAAAAAAGTGATGCCTGAATTAGAATTTGAAAATACAAGGAGTCCACCATATGGTAGAGCTATGTGGAGTCAAATAAGGCTTGGAAATCATAGGATAACTGAACAAGATGGACAACGTGAAGCATTCCTATATATATAAAAAAAAAAGTGGAGACAGCAATAGTATATAGAGCACAGGATATGAGGGGCAGAGGTTAAAGGGAAAGACTGGTAAAGTAGATTGAAACTAGCTTTTCAAGTTCTACAGGACAGATAAATCTTATTAATTACTTTATATATGATAGAAAACCATAGAGATATTTAAACAGAAGACTATAATGACCAAGTTAGAAAAAAAGTTTTCGGGAGTCGGGTGGTGGCGCAGCAGGTTAAGTGCAGGTGGCGCCAAGTGCAGGGACCGGCCTAAGGATCCCAGTTCGAGCGCCCGGCTCCCCATCTGCAGGGGAGTCGCTTCACAGGCAGCGAAGCAGGTCTGCAGGTGTCTGTCTTTCTCTCCCCTCTCTGTCTTCCCCTCCTCTCTCCATTTCTCTCTGTCCTATCCAACGTGACATCAATAACAGCAATAACAACTACAACAACAATAAAGAACAAGGGAAAATAAATATTTTTAAAAAAAGTTTTCTTATAGTACCAAATAAAAATAATTCACTATTTGTTAATTATCATAAAGCCATTTGGGAGGAAGAGACAAAAATCAAGTTTTTGGTTTATGAAGGGGTGTTTATTAGAAAGTTATACAGTTATAAAGAAAGCATCTGATATGGATTAGGGAATGATTTCTAAATCAAAACATTTAAATCTCCTTGCTCATCACATTAATTCAAAATGTTAACTTAGAAGTTAACATTTCTGCTTGGAGTTTTTCTTCTGTACTTTGTAATTCTTTTATAAAATGATTACTATGTTCTTAAATCTTAAGTTTAGTTTCTTCAACGGATTTCATAATGAGTTTTCAGAACTCTCTCTTGTCATTTTTCTTTTTTTATATCAGTGTCTGTCTGGTCATTTTGATTTTCTGTTGTTACTGTCTGTGAATTTCTAAGTTTCCACATATAGTGTGACTTTTGTTGTGCCAGCAGGAGACACTGTGGCTAAGGTGTTCAATTATCCTGTTTATATATCTTGGTGGGGCAGATATTTTATCCTGTCACCAGTCTGGCTAGTGTCTTTGAGATCAGTATACAGTTTCCCTGCTGTTGTTCTAGCTTCTGGGCAGGGGGTGAAAGTGTTGGGGGATGGAGTGGGGGGGGTGTTCCAGCCTTGAAGAATTCCTTTCTCCTTGGTGTTCAAGAAAAAACAAGACTTATGGTCCCCAAAATTCCCTGCCTTCCTTTCTCTGACCCAGGTACTCTATTTTCTGAGAACCAAAATAGTATCTGCTCCCACTGAACATGGCTCTTATGTTTTGAGACCTTTTCCCTCACTTCTGATCAGGTTTGTCTATACTTACTTGTGGCTAAGTGAGTCACTTAAGTGACAGTTGGGGGTAAGGTGGTGGCGCACTTGGTTAAGTGCGCACATTACAGTGCTCAAGGATTCAGGTTCAAGCCCCTGGTCACCACTTGCAGGGGGAAAGCTTCACGAGTGATGAAGCAGGACTGCAGGTGTCTCTCTGTCTCTCTTCCTCTCTATCTTTCACTCTCAATTTTTCTGTCTCTATGCAATAATAAATAAATAAATAAAACATTAAAAAATTTTAAGTGAGTTGATGTATAAATGTGGACAGATAGTTGTAGAGATGATGGTTGGGGGACTGTAATGAATTGCAGTGGGGAGACTGAAGATTCAGAACTCTGGTGGTGGGAATGGTGTGGATTCAAACTCCTGTTGAAATGTAATTCTGTAATATAAAAATTAAAAATAAATACATAAAAAGAAGTCACAGTTGTGGGTAAGGGGAGATTTTACCCTGAGTCATCAGGCTGCTTTAGGGTCTTTGATGTCAGTGGAGGGTCTCTTTGTTGCTGTTCCAGCCTCTGCTTGGTAACAGCATTACCACTCTGAAAGCATCTCCCCAGACAATACCTTTAACCCACCTGCATGTTAGCTGTTGGACTCAGAAAAAGCTTAATAAAGTCACAAGACCCTTGGAATATACTTAAAATAGACCTCCTAGCTTTTTCCAAAATAGAGACCTCAAATCTCATCTGCTATAGTCTGACCTTTAGATTCCTGATTATTAAACAAATTGCTCTGCTTTATATCTTAATGCTTTTCAGCCACCAAGTTGCTACCATGATGCCAACCTGACTTCCCTGGGCAAATGACATCACCAGTATGTCCTGGAACCCCACCTCTCCAGAGCCCTGCCCCACTAGGGAAAGAGAGAAACAGGCTCGGAGTATGGATCAACCTGCCAATGCCCAAGTTCAGTGGGGAAGCAATGACAGAAGCCAGACCTTCCACCTTTCACCCCTCAATGATCCTGGGTCCATGCTCCTAAAGGGATAAAGAATAGGAAAGCTTCTGATAGAGGGGATGGGATACAGAACTCTGGTGGTGGGAATTGTGTACAATTATACCCCTCTTATCCTACAGTCTTGTCAATCATTATTAAATTAATAATAAAAAAACAAACTTAAGATGTCACAATTGTAGATTTGTGAGTTTTTAGGTGATTTGTTTTCTTTCCTCCCCCCTCCCCAATAGTTGTTGCTGCTTTGACCTGGATCCTGAATCCATGTGTCTAAGCTGCTAATCTCTCTGTTTAGCACCAGCCATCCCTGAGTATAGCTTTTTAGTCCTGGGAATCTCTCCCTCAACCCTTTTCTGTTCATGAACTACACATGTCTGGACTCACCTGTGTTTCTTAGTTTGTTTCTGAAGAAATCCTGGTCATAATTTGTTGATTTTTCAGGTGTTTTTTTGTTGCTTTTTCTAGTTGACAGGGAGAGTGAAGTGAGTATGCCACTACTCATAGCCACTCATAATTCTCTTCAAAAAGGAATATGCATCCTTATGGTCATAGGTACATTATTCACAATAGTAAAAGGGTAGAAGCAGCCTAAATGCCCATCAACAGATGACTGGATAAGCTAGTTATGGGATATATATACTATGGAAAACTATTCTGCAATGAAAAAAATAATAACATTGTGTCCTTAGGGACAAAATGAATGGTGACTGTGCTAAGCAAAGTGAGTAAAGAGATGAAAAAATCTACCACATAGTTTCACTAATCTGTGGAATCTAGAGAACTGATACACATGAAGTTGCAAAAAAAAAAAAAAAGAGAGAGAGAGAGAAAGAAAGAAAGAGAGATAAGGATAATAAGAAAAGGAAGAAATTTGTCTTTAAGTCTTTATAAGAACTATTGTGGCCATTATTGGTATCCTCGATCAGGAACATAAGCCCTCATGTAAGCCACTCTAAAAACTCGTTCTCACTATAAAGTGGCCACTAAAGGAACACTGGTACTGAAATGAGAGCATCTAGAATGTTCCTAGCTGTAACCACAAAAATGCAAGTTCAGATTGACAAAGACTGATAGGTTATATAGACACCTGTGCTAAAGCTGAATAGATCAGGTTGGTAGAGTAAACAGTTAATTTTATTCACGTTTGCGAGCTACTCTCTTTCCTACTATAGCTTTCTATACCTACTCTCTACACTGACACCATCTTCCCAGACAATATTTCAGTCCCCCTGCAGGTTAGCTATCAAGCTTAAGCAAAAATTACTAAAGCATGGACCCATGCTTGGAACATAACTAAAATATAGACTTTCTAGACTCTTTCCACTCTAAGACCCCTATTCTCATCTGCTCTATTCCTACTTCTTGTTCCTGTATATTAATCATTTTGTTCTGCCTTATATCCTACCACCTTTCAGCTATCAAGTGACAGAGGCTATATGATTCCATCCTGACTTGCCTGGGCACATGGTCTCTCCAAATGTGTCCCAGAAACTCACCTCTCCAGAGCCCTACCACACTAGGGATATATAGAAAAAGGATGTGGATGTGAATTCACCTGCTGACATCCATGTCTAGTGGAGAAGCAGTAACAGAGGTCAGAACTCCCACCTTCTTGGACATGCGGCTTCCTGGGCCAGCGGGGGGGATGGGGTGGGGGTGGGTAGGTGGGATGGGACACAATCTTTTGGTGATGGGAATGGTGTGTATGTACATACCTATTAAATTGTAATCATACAAATCGCTATTTAATTAATATGAGAGGGGGAAAATTGATTGTATGTCTAACAAAGGGACTTTTCAAAGCTAGCCCAATTACCAAATAATGTGATGATAACAGTAACTATCCATTGTCTTCTTGAACCCTAAGACAGCAGGAACCTCACATTTCCAGTATAGAGCCCAAACTTCCCCCAGTCCTGGGACCCTAGGGTAGGGCTCAATGTCCCATATGCTTCTCTCAATTCTTATCAAATAATCTTATCAAATAATATTGCATCCGCTGATTGCAACCTAATCAACACAACGAGTGCCACCCCAGCATGCTTCACTTCAGACTGTGTCCAGAGACTTCAAGTGTGGAATGACAACCCTTCAGCTTCATCACTCGGGTGAGACCTTTCATAGTATTCTCTAATTCCATCCCAGGTGGTTCACTTCCTAACAAAGTCCCAAAACCTAGATATACACCAGGTTTTAGAGCATATGTTCACAGGTATCCATAAACTAGGGCAAATATATGCCTGAAAGCAATAGTACACTAGAGTTTGCAGTGAGTACCCCCCAACACTTCATCTCCACTATTCCAACCTTTGGGTCCATGATTCTTCAACAATTTGTTTGGCTTTGTATGTGAACTCTCTTTTCAGCCACCAGGTTCCAGATGCCATCAGGATGTTGGCCAGGCTTCCTTGGACTGAAGACCCCACCAATGCGTCCTGGAGCTCCACTTCCCTAGAGACCCACCCTACTAGGGAAAGAGAGAGGCAGACTGGGAGTATGGATCAACCAATCAACGCCCTGTTCAGCGGGGAAGCAATTACAGAAGCCAGACCTCCCACCTTCTGCAACCCTCAGTGACCCTGGGTCCATGCTCCCAGAGGGATAGAGAATGGGAAAGCTATTGGGGGGAGGGGGGTATGGAGATTGGGTGGCAGGCACTGTGTGGAGTTGTATGCCCCCATCCTATGATTTTGTTAATGTCTCCTTTATTAAATAAATAAATTTTTTAAAAAAGAACTCCCACCTTCTACACCCCAAAAAGAGTTTTGGTCTATATTTACAGAGGGAGGGAGAAATGTTAGAGGAAAATGACCAGAGGGCTCTGAACTCCAATTCCATCAGGACCCAGAAAGAGAAGAGGGAAATTAAAGGAAATTTGGAAGTAGCAACAGGTTGTAGGTATGACTTAGAAAGGAAGGGAGGTCAGAACAATAGGGAAAAAAAATGAGTCCCCCACCTGCAGGGAGAATGCTTTACAAGTAGTGAAGCAGGGCTGCAGGTGTCTCTTTGTTCCCTCCCCCTCTTAATTTCTGGTTGTCTCTATCTAATAAATAAATTAAGATAATTTTAAAAAAAATTTATGTATTTTCCCTTTTGCTGCCCTTGTTGATTTTTATGGTTGTAGTTATTATTGTTGCTGTTGTTGATGTCATCATTGTTAGACAGGACAGAGAGGAGAGGAGGGGAAAACAGAAGGGGGAGAGAAAGATAGACACCTGCAGACCTGCTTCACTGCTTGTGAAGGGTCCTCCCCTTGCAGGTGGGGGGGGGAGGCGGTAGAACTGGGATCTTTATGCAGGTCCTTGCGCTACCGCCTTGTGCTTCTCCACGTGTGCTTAACCTGCTGCTCTACCGCCTGACTCCCTAAGATAACTTATAAAAAAGCAAAAATGAGGGAGTCGGGTGGTAGCGCAGTGGATTAAGCGCATATTGCCCGAAGCCTAAGGGCCGGCTTAAGGATACCCGTTCGAGCCCCCAGCTCCCCTCTCTGTCTTCACCTCCTTCTTAAAATTCCCAGTGGAGACACAGAACTCTAGGGGGTTGATGGGGTGTGGATAGGGAATGGAGACACAGAACTCTGGTGGTTGAAACAGTTTGTATATTGAAATTGCACTAAATCCACACACAAATATATATGTATATATATATATATATGAAATTACATTAAATATATATGTCAGTTTGATAACTAAAATTGTTACAATACATTCTAATGTGTGAATTAAATTTGTAGCTCCACTTATTTTATTTCTTTCACCATATTTTGCCATTTCAGTATTCAGAGTCTGTACTTGTTTTCTTGAGCATTGTATCCAGTGCTTCCTTTTTAGCTATTATAAGTGGTACTTTCAAATTCAGTCATACATATGTAGATATATATTAAAAATATACTAAGTTTGTATATGGGTACAAACTATTTTATTTACTGTCGAATATAAAACACTAATTCCCCAAAAAAACAAATTAAAAAAAACAGAATTAGCCAAGAAAATAAATAAATAAAAATAAAAATACATTAATATGTAAATAAATAGAAAAACATAATAAAAATGCACACACATATGTATGTGTATATTTCATATGTATATGTTTTGGGGAGTTGCATTGGTCCTATATCCCATGGTCTTGCAAATTTATGCATTACCTTAAAAGAAAAGTAACGCAGTCAGATTCCTTGTAATATTTTTTAGTGAATAATTGTGTTTTCTAGGAATGTGAGGATTTTCTAACTATTTCATCTTTGTGTGATACATCTTTTACTACTTTTCTTTAACAGATTAGAAAGTTTATCTCCTTTCCCAGCTTGTAGAGAGTTTTAGGGGGGCAGGTGGTGGTGTACCTGATAGAGTACAAGGACCCAGGTTCAAATCCCCAGTCCTTACCTGTAGGTGTCAGCTTTGAGAGTGGTGAAGCACTGCTGCAGGTGTCTCTGTTTCTCTTCCTCAGTACTTCCCACTTCCTCTTGATTTCTGGTTTTCTCTGTCAAATAAGTAAAGATAATTTTCTAAATAGAATTTTAGTGATGAATAGATATTGAATTTGGTCAAATTCCTTTTCGACATCAATAAATATGACCATATATGCTTTGTTTCTTTAGAATTCATATTCTAAATTTATAGTGGATAGCACTGATTAATTTCCAAATATTGAACCAGTCTTAAAATTCTGGTACAAAACTCCATATAATCATGGTTAGGACATTTAAGCACACGTGGCACAAAGCACAAGGACCGGTGTAAGGATCCTGGTTTGAGGCACTGGCTCCCTACCTTCAGGGAGTCGTTTCACAAGTGGTGAAGCAGGTCTGTGGGTGTCTATCTTTCTCTCCTCCTGTCTATCTTCCCCTCCTTTTTCCATTTCCTATCTAAAAATGACGACATCGATAACTACAACAATAAAAAAACAACAAGGGCAATAAAAGGGAAAATAAGTAAATATAAAAAATTAAAACATCTTTAAAAATCATGGTTAGGACAAAGAAAAAAATTTTTAATTTTTAATACTTTATTGAATTTGATTTGTTTTTTTTTTTTTTTTTTAGAAAATTTGTGTTTTGTTTTGTTTTTAATGCTGTGTTTGGGAATGGCCCAGGATCTTGTATATGTGTGATACCTTTGAACTACTTCCCCAGTTCTATTTTCATTTTATATCTTGAGAGAAAAAGGACAAGAGAGATAGGGAGAGAGACATACAGAGAGAGAGAGATACCAAACCACTACTTTAACATAGATGTAGTACCTTTTAGTAGCATCCTTGGTGATCCTAAGTGGTACCAGGAATTGAACACAAGGCTTTATTCATGGTAAGACATGAGCATTACCCACTGAGTCTCTTCTAGACTGAATGACTGAATTGGTACTTGTTTGTGTGTCTGTGTTCATGGGCGGTGTCATGATGATGATAGCATTCTCACACAAAGCTGGGAAATATTTCTTCCTTTCTACTTTCCAAAAAAATTAAGAGCAAGCTAAATAGCATAGTGATAGAGTCTTGGGTTGGTGATCCTGAGGGTCCAGGTTAAAATTCCATCCTCACTGGTGTGATATATTTCACACCTGGGTCCAAAAAAGTCACAGAGTAGAGGATGTATATACTAGTATCTGGAAAAGATTATATGGGATTGGTGCTATTCTCAATTGTTTGACAGAATTTGCCAAAAAACATTGAACATGGAAATCTCTTTTTGAAAAGACAATTACCTCCACTCCTGAGGACATCTCATCTTTGACAAAGGTGCTCAGACTATTAAATGGGGAAGCAGAGTTTCTTCAACAAATGGTGTTGGAAAAAATGGAATGAAACTGAACCACTATATTTCACCAAATACAAAAGTAAATTCCAAGTAGATCAAGGACTTGATGTTAGACCACAAACTATCAGATACTTAGAGGAAAATATTGGCAGAACTCTTTTCCACATAAATTTCAAAGACATCTTCAATGAAACAAATCCAATTACAAAGAAGACTAAGTCAAGTATAAACCTATGGGACTACATTAAATTAAAAAGCTTCTGCATAGCAAAATAAACCAATACCCAAACCAATAGACCCCTCACAGAATGGGAGAAGATCTTTGCATGCCATGCATGAGACAAGAGACTAATAACCAGAATATACAAAGAGCTTGCCAAACTCAACAAGAAAAGAAATAACCCCATACAAAAATGGGGAGAGGACATAGACAGATATTCACTACAGACACAAACCGCAATGGCCAGGTCTGCCTCCTGGTCTTCCCACATGCTCCTCCTGAAGACACCAAGACACATCATACTTACAATGAAAATTATCAGGCTAGTGACTTGAGAGAGAGATGACCCAGGAACCAAGCTCGTGGCAGCAAGGCAATTCAAATCTTTATTCATCTGAGTGCCCCAGAGTCAGGCTGTAGCACACCTGGTTAAGCCACGTGACACATGCTCCTCCCAGGCCAGACAAAGGAAGAACCAATGGTTAGGAAAGGGGCAGAGAAAGGTGAAAGGGAGGTGAGAAAGAAACTGTTTCTTAGCAACTGTTGCTAGGGAGTTAACTGGTAGGATTAATAATACCCTGCAGGGAATTATTAGGAAGGAGACCTTTAGTTATTTGTAAGACAAAGCAGAAGATTGATATGTAGATAGTAAAACAGCAGGCCATAGTATCAAGGAATGAAAGTGAGAGGAGGGGGAGCTGGCTTAATGTTTTAAGGAATTCCAGCCTCCTGGAGGCAGAAAAATTCAGGGTCCTTTGTGAGGCAGGGAATCTGAAAAGACAAGGCAAACCTTGGGAGTTCTCCAGTCCCTCCTCACTCAAACTCTTGGTAGAGAGAGAGAGAGACAGAATAGACACACTGCTGAGGTCAGCCAAGCCAGGCTTTACCACATCCTCACAATATCTCTACAAAAAGAAGCAAACAAATCATAGTTACAATGAAAAGAAGTAAGGATAAAGAAAGGATCCTAAAGGCTGCAAGAGAAAAGCAAAAAGTCACATACACAGGAAAACCCATAAGATTATCAGCAGACTTCTCCACTCAAAATATAAAAGCCAGAAGAGAATGGCAAGATATCTATCGGGCCCTGAATGAAAAAGGGTTTCAACCAAGGATAATATATACTGCTAGACATTCATTCAAACTAGATAAAGTCATCAAAACCATCTCAGTCAGACAACAGTTAAAGGAGGCAACAATCACCAAGTCTGCCTTGAAAAAGGTACTAAAAGACCTCTTATAAATAAGAACATCACTATAATACTTACCATTTATCAGATAAAATAATGAATTGTTGAATAATGGTACTACAATACATTAAATCCTTAATATCAGTAAATGTCAATGGCTTAAACTCACCCATCAAAAGGCACAGAGTAGGAGGATGTATCAGGAAGCACAACCCAACCATATGCTGCTTGCAAGAATCCCACCTGACCCAACAAGACAAACACAGACTTAAAGTGAAAGAATGGAAAACTTACACACAGACTAATGGACCACAGAAAAGGCAGGAACAGCCATTCTCATCTCTGACACCGTAGACTTTAAATCAAATAAAGTAATAAAAGATAGGCAAGGACATTACATAATGATTAGAGGATCAATCAACCAAGAAGATTTAACAATTATTAACATCTATGCACCCAATGAGGGACCATCTAAATACATCCAACACCTACTGAAAAAAACTATAAAAATACATCAATAATAATACAATAATAGTGGGAGACTTCAACACCCCACTCTCACACTTAGACAGATCAACAAAGCAGAGAATCAACAAAGAAACAAAAGAATTAAATGAAGAGATGCATATACTAGACCTCCTGGACAGTTTCAGAGTTCTTCACATGAAAAAAATGGTATACACATTCTTTTCAAATCCACACAGCGCATCCTCAAGAATAGACTAAATGTTAGGCCACAAAGACAGTATCAAAAAATTCAAGAGCATTGAAATCATCCCAAGTATCTTCTCAGATCACAATGAAATAAAGCTAACATTTAACAACAAACAGAAAATTACTAAAAGTCACAGAATTTGGAAACTCAGCAAAATACTGCTTAACAACCTCTGGGTCAGACAGGCACTCAAGCAAGAAATTCAAATGTTCCTGGAAACAAATGAAAACGAAGACACAAGATTTCAAAATATTTGGGACACAGCTGAAGCAGTACTGAGAGGGAAACTCATAGACATACAATCACATATTAAAGAACAAAAAAAGCTCAAATAAATGACCTTACTGCACAATTTAAGGACTTGGAAGAAGAGGAACAAAGGAACCCTAAAGCAACCAGAAGGACAGAAATCACTAAAATTAGAGCAGAAATTTAAAAAAAACATAAAAAATAAGAGAACCATACAAAAGATCAAAGAAGCCAAATGATAGAATTGTAAACAAGACACCACAAAAAATCCAGAAAAGCATATGAAACTTCTATTATGAACTATATGCCACCAACCTAGAGAATCTGGAAGAAATGGAAGAATTCCTAGAAAGATATACCCTTCCAAAACTGAACAAAAAGAACTACAAAACCTAAATGCATCAATCACAAAGAAATCAAAACAGTTATTAAGAATCCACACACACACAACAGAAGTCCTGGATCAGATGGTTTCACAAACAACTTCTACAAAACCATCAGGAAACAGTTAATACCCATACTTCTAAAGCTCTTCCACAAGATCAAAGAAACAGGAACACTCCCTTCTAACTCTGTTAAGCCAACATCACCCTGAAACCAAAAGCAGATAGGGACACAACAAAAAAACGAAAACTACAGACCAATATCACTGATGAACATAGATGCCAAAATATTAAACAAGATCCTGGCCAACCAGATACAGCAGGATATCAAAAAGATTATTCATCATGACCAAGTGGGATTTATCCCAGGAATGCAATGCTGGTTCAGCATACATAAGTTAATCAATGTCATTCACCACATCAATAAAAGCAAAACCAAAAACCACATTATTATCTCAATAGATGCAGAGAAAGCCTTTCACTAAATCCAACATCCATTCATGCTCAAAACACTACAAAAAATGTGAATAGATGGGTAATTCCTCAAGACAGTGGAGTCCATACATAGCAAACAACATACTGCATAGACAGAAGCTGAAAGCATTCCCCCTCAGATCAGGGAATAGACAGGGTTGTCTACTATCACCATTACTCTTCAACATAGTATTGGAAGTTCTTGTCATAGCAATCAGGCAAGAGAAAGAAATCAAAGGAATACAGATTGGAAGGGAAGAAGTCAAGCTCTCACTATTTGCAGATGGTAAGATATTATACATAGAAAAACCTAAAGAACCCAGCAGAAACCTACTGGAAGTTATCAGGCAATATAGCAAGGTGTCAGGCTACAAAATCAATGTACAAAAATCAGTGGCATTTCTTTATACGAATACAAAACCTGAAGAAGAAGACATCCAGAAATCACTCCCATTCTCTGTTGCAGCAAAATCATAAAATACCTAGGAATAATGCTGACCAACAAAGTGAAAGACTTTGTATACTGAAAAGTATGAGTCACTATTCAAGGAAATAGAAACTGATACCAAGAAATGGAAAGACATCCCATGCTCATGGATTGGAAGAATAAATATCATCAAAATGAATGTTCTCCCCAGAGCCACATACCAATTTAACACAATACCCATCAAAATTCCACCAAGCTTCTTTAAGAGAATAGAACATAAACTACCATCATTTATCTGGAACCAGAAAACACCTAGAATTGCCAAAACCATCTTGAGGAAAAGAAACAGAAATGGAGGCATCAAACTCCCAGACCTCAAACTATATTATATGGTCATTATCATCAAAACAGCCTGGTACTGGAACAAAAATAGGCACACAGACCAGTGGGGTTGGGGATGGGGGAGTGGTATGGGGCACAGTCTTTTGGTGGTAAGAATGGTGTTTATGTACACTATTAATTTGTAGTCATATAAATCTCTAATTAATACAAGAGGGGAAAATTGATTATATATCTCAAACTTTTTAAAGCCCAGACTGAGTCTTTTTAATACATAGGCTGAGTCTTTGATATGTTGACTCTCTCAAAAGCCTAGACCAGGAAGAACAGAAGCAACTGGAGGCACAGCTATATACAAGATGTTGGGCATTATACAGCAAATCCTAACAAAGGGACTTTTCAAAGTTAACCCAATTACCAAATAATGTGATTATAACCATCTATTGTCTTCTTGAACCCTAAGACAGCAGGAACCTCACATTTCTACTATAGAGCCTATATTTCCCCCAGTTTGGAACCTTCGGAGGGGCACACTTTTCTGCATGCTTCTCTCAATTCATACCAAATAATATTGCATCCACCGATCCCAACCTAATCAACGCAATGAGTGCCACCTCAGCATGCTTCAGCTCAGACTGTGTCCAGAGACTTCAGGTGTGGAATGACAACCTTTCAGCTTCATTAATCAGGTGAGACCTTTCCTTTCATAGTATTCTCTAATCCCATTCCAGGCAGTTCACTTCCTAACAACGTCCCAAAACCTAGATATAGACCAGGTACCCTGAGATAGAGCATATGTTCACACATATCCATAAACTAGGGCAAAATATATACCTCAGAGCAAAAGTACCCAATAGTGTGCAGTGAGTACCCCCCAACACTTCATCTGCACTATTCCAGCCTTCAGGTCCATGACTGTCAAACAATTTGTTTGGTTTTGTATGTTAACTCTCCTTTCAGGCACCAGGTTCTAGATGCCAGCATGATGCCAACCAGACTTCCCTGGACAGACAACCCCACCAATGTGTCCTGGAGCTCCACTTCCCCAGAGACCCACCCTACTGGGGAAAGAGAGACAGGCTGGGAGTATGGATCAACCAGTCAATGCCCATGGTCAGCGGGAAGCACTTAACGAAGCCAGACTTTCCACATTCTGCTTCCCATAATGACCTTGGGTCCATAATCCCAGAGGGATAGAGAATGGTATAGCTATCATGGAAGGGGATGATATATGGAGATCTGATGGTGGGAATTGTGTGGACTTATACCCCTCTTATCCTACAGTTTTGTTAATGTCTCCTTTTTAAATAAATTTTTAAAAATGAAAAAATAATAGCAAAATAAAAAATAAAATAAAAACCTTAATTTGTTTTCTTTGGTGTGATTACCACATTGTATATTTTTATTTAATTTATCAAATAATAATAAGAAGTGTTGAATCCCTTTTTATGTGCTTTTTAGTCAACTATATATGTTTTTCTTTTTTCTTTCTTTTTTCTTTCTTTCTTTTTTTTTTTTTTTTTTTTTTTTGTCAGAGTACCGATCAGCTCTGGCTTATGGTGGTGCTGGAGACTGAACCTGGGATTGTGATGCCTCAGGTATGACAGTCTCTTTGAATAACCTTTATGCTGTCTACCCCAGCCCTCTTTTTATTTTTATTTTATCTTTACTTATTATTGTATAAAGAGAGAAAAATTGAGACGGGGAGAGGGAGATAGAGGAGAGAGGCAGAGAGACACCTGCAGACCTACTTCATCACCTGTGAAGATTTCCCCCTGCAGATGAGGACCAGGGGTTTGAACCTGGGTCCTTGCACACTGTAATGTGAGTGCTTAACCCCAGCACTCTTTTTTAATTAGTAATTTTTTCCTTTTTTTTTTGCCTCCAGGGATTTTGCTGGGGTTCAGTGCCTACACTCCTGGAGACCATTTTTCCCCATTTTTGTTGTCCTTGTTGTTATTGTTGTTGGATAGGACAGAGAGAAACTGAGAAAGTAAGGGAAGACAGAGAGGGAGAGAGAAAGACAGATACCTTCAGACCTGCTTCACAGCTTGTGAAGTGACCTCCCTGCGGGTGGGAAGCCAGAGGATCAAACCAGGATCCTTGCACTAGTTCTTGCTCTTCATGCCATGTGTGCTTATCCCACTGCACTACTGCTTGGCCCCCTTAATTAGTAATTTCTTTAGAGCAGTTCTATTGGTGTCAGACTCTATTAGATTTTCTTCATCTATAATAATAATGACAGAAATACTGTCATTTCATCTTAATTCCTGAAAGATATTTTCACCAGATATAGAATTCTGGGTTGACAATTTTTTCTTTTGTACTAAAAAAAATGTTTCATTTTGTCTCCTCCCAATTTTTTTATGATAAAACTTCACTCATTTAAATAATACATAATTCTCTCTTGCTTTATTATTACTATATCTATCATTTATTAATTTTGCAGGGTCAGGGGCCTTGTATACAACTGATTTCCCTGCTCCCAGGGAAATTTTTTTTATTCAGAAAGAGAATATAGAAGAGAAATAGACACCACAGCATCCATCTGGTGCTGAGTTTGAACCTGCACTGTATACATGGCATGTACCCTAGCCCGTGAGCTATCTCTCAGCCCCTCTTGCTTCTAATAACTGCAGTTTTTCCTTTATCTTTCAGCACTGTAACTGTGATAAATTTGAGCATATGTTTATTTGGGTTTTCTTGATTAGAATACAGTCTCTAAATTTGTATATGGATGCATTATCTAAATTTGTATATTTATGTCTTTTCCCAAGACTGAGAAGTTTTCAACCATTATCTACTATTTTAATGTATTTCCCTCATATGCCTTCTCCTCTCCTTCTTGGATCCTAATCATATGAATGTAAGACCTTTTGTTATTATTTTACTGATCTTGAGAATGTGTTTTTTTTTTCTCACGGGGTGAGGTGGGTTTTTTCCTGTATTTTTTATACTGGACAATTTCTACAATTTTATCTTCACATTCATTGCCTTTTATCCTCCATCAGGTCCATTCTGATATTAATTCCAAGCATCAAATCTTTTATTATAGTTACCAAATTTTACATTTGTGCAATACAACTAAAGATGAACCCAGGAGTTTATAGACAAATATATGAGTTGTTCATGAAATCACACTTTCTGTGGCATATTTGGTGCTTCTCATGTTTGGGACATCCCTTTTCAATTTCCTGGTCAAAGAAAACTGGAATTCTGTTCATACTTCCTAGGACTGATGCTACTGTGAGGCCTATGACTCAATTTATGGATATACTGAATTAAGACTGGGATTATCAGAGAAGAAATAGTACCTTTACAATATTTTATAGTGCTATTAGTTCTTTCCCACTGTGATATATCTACTGCTAGTCACTTTTTGGAGTTCTCAAATATATGCTCCATGCATCCTGTTCAAGATTTATATAACTAACCAGTGGAAAGACAAGTAGAATGTACTTGTTCCATCTTAGCTGAAGTCTGAAGTTAGATATTTGTAAGGAATGTGACTATATTTATCTTTTTCCCCTTAATATGACTATATTTCCAAAGAATTAAAAGTACGGAATTACTTCCATTTAGTTGATATTTAAACTATATGTGAAGTTCCATGTTCACTGACCCATCAAAGGAACTTTTATTTTCAGAAATAAAAAGCATACTTAACATTTCCAAACATTTGACTAATTTTGTCTTTGCTACCTTCTACTATTTTCTATTTCTCTATACTGAAAAAGTACAACATTCACCACTACATGAAAATGAAATTTATTTATGAGATGAAAAAAAAAAATAGAATGCTCATGATTTGACTTGACAGCAATTTGAATCCCTGCATCACTGGAACATTTGATTATGCCACAACATAAAAAGCTCCAAAATACCAAACACTAACCGACTGAAAGGCCAATAGCACAAATGAAGAAACATTTTTCAAAGAATTTTGTGCTACTATCTATTATTTTGAATCACTACACAATTCTAAATCATTTTAAATATACCTTCCTTATATACCTAGTTTTTAATGTTGCACACACTTACTAGATTTTAAGACATCCATGGTCTTTCATAAAATACAAATTCAAGATTTAAACTGTCCATCACCTGGGAGGGTGCCTGTTTGGCCATGAGGATGACCCAAGTTTAAGTCCAGCCCCACCATACTATGGAAAGTTTCAGTTGTTCCCTCTCCCTCTTCCTCTCCCTCTCCCTCTCTCTCTCCCTCTCCCTCTCCCTCTCCCACTCTCCATCCCTTGCTCTCTCTCTTCCTGTCCCTCTCTCTGTCTCTATCCATTTCCCTCTCTCTCTCCCTTTCTCTCTCTCCCTCTCCATTTCTAGTTAAAAAAAAAAAATTTAATCCAGTGTGGTGAAGCCCCTGTAATGACAAAATATCTTCCTGAGTGAAAAACCTAGTCAGGAAGGTGAAATTGCATATGGTGAGCCATCTCCTGCCAGTTTGGCAATATATAAATACAAAATAATGACAGTAAAGTATCTCACTATGTTTTCTCAGAAATACACAAAGAATAGAATATGAAATTTATAATTAAATAAATTATAAATCAGTTCTTAATATACCATTTCACTAGCTATAATCACCAGCACAGTACCTCTGAACATAGTATCATTCAATAAACATTTAAAGAATCAAAATACGAAAGAATTAGCACAACTATAACTCCTGATGAAGGAATGGAAACCCGTTCATTCTTCTTAGTGGCTCTCTGCACTGAACTTTCAAAACCAGCACACCCACAATGAAAACACACCATCTAAATGAAGTTTCACAATTGATCTCTCATTACCATTGGGCTTCTGGCATCCAGCAGGTCTCAGAGTCCTGGTGTTAAGGAATGCATTCTGAGCCTCTGCCGGCACAGGCATGTCACAGTGATGCTTCTAAAACAAATGAAAGCTCAGGTTTGTTTCAAGTCTCCACTTGTTTTTGATGGAAGGTACACTGGCAGCTGTTGTCATCATTAGCCTTGTGGCAATACTTTTTACCTTAAGTGTCTAATGTCTCATATGAAAGTTTAAAGCTTGTTAAATAGGGAGGGACTTGGAATATGTGCCAATTTCAAACAGTAAAGTTTTTATTTTCTCCTGTTGTAACAGTTTTAAAGGTCTGAATTTCCAAATCTCAGTCCCTAACATCACTCAGGACTTTAAATAGATGGAGTGATAACAGAATCACAATTTTTCTCCTTCATTTATGATCATATCTAGAGAACTAGTCAATGAAAGATTTAAAGCCTGCTGGGAATTTTTCCGATAGCAGTGGCATTTATGTGATGACTGAACTATCTATCTATGCATGGGTCAGTAACCTAGAGAGTTAAGATATCTGCATTTATATGAACAATCCAATATAGTCTGCAGTGGCATTAGTGCTTTCCTAGCATCTAAGCCAAGTGGCTCATATAGGAATCCACAATTCTAAATGTTTGTTAAGCACTTAGCCCATGCCAGGCACCACTTAAGTGCTTCATATCATAAAGTTTTCACAAAACACACTAGAGTAGATATTTATCTCCATTTTATAGATGACAAAGCCTTGAGTTAAAGATATGGAACTAGCTCAAGTTTATATCCAATACAAATCTTTCTCTAGAGAGTAATTATCAATGTATAATTATGAAAACACCCACTATACTAAACTATATGTATATTTTTAAAATCAATAATCATCAGCTACTTAATCTTTGCATCCTCCACATATATAAAACAATGTCTCATGTGTCAAAGATTATTCATTTATTTATTGGATAGAAACAGAGAGAAACTGAGCTGGAAGGGGAAGTAGGGAAAGACAAAGAGAAACACCTGAACTGCTGCTTCACCACTTGTGAAGCCTCCCCACTTACACCTGGTGCTTGAACCTGAGTCCTTGCTCATGGTAACATGTACACTCAACCAGGTATGCTACCAACCAGTCCTGTAACTGAAATTCTTAATAAAAGTTCACTGGGAAAATTAAAGGTCCCTTAGTTATTAGATGGTTTTATATCTCTCTGAAACTCACCCAAATTCCTTCTCTCCCCCTCCCTTACCAACCCCTCCAATTTTTCACATTAGAGGATAAGCTTAAATTCTAGAGCCCTCAAAGTCACTCATATACACACACATACTTGTTTACCAATCCATTTTAATCCCAAAAGGTAAAAAGCCTCTGGGGCCAAAAGCAGCAGCTGCTTAATGGGTGAACTTCAACACCAAACAACAGGTTGAGACAGGTAATTAAGGGTATGAAATCCATTTGAAATTGCAGGGGAAATTTTGGGAAATAGAATGTATTTATCAGAGTTAGAATTAGACCAGGAGTGAAAGGAAAATACCAATTACCTTTTGATAGTATAAAATAGCATATGTAAACACTGTTTAACTGAATTTCTAGCTATGTTATTAATCCCAGAGACCCACAGGAGTGGTATACCAACTCCCTAGATGAAACTTCCACTGAGAGAGTTCTTTGCACTTTCATTGTAACCTCTTACATCAACAGGGAAACCTCCTATTTGCTTAGTAGCAGAAGTGAATCCCAGTTAATAGAGCTGAAAGAAGGAAGGAAAGAAGGAAGGGAGACAGGAAGAAAGGAAGGAAAAGAGGAAGGGAGGAAGGAAGAAAGGAAAATTCTTTCCAGAAATTGAATCTACTGTGCACGACATGTTAAATTCACTCACACAGTTCCCTGCTCTAAATTATTTCCATAACTTCAGAAGTCTCAAAATAGAGGAGACCCCAAGCAGCTAAATTGGTCAAAATGACAACTGTCTTAGCAACTCTCTAAGGTAGTTTAGGTGTGGGACTGACCTAACTTAATTTCAACGTGATTTAAGCTGAGAAGAAACTGATACAGTTATGAAGAAATAGAATGCTCACTATACTACTTACCTTCATTTTTGAATATTTAAAATTTCACACAATAAAAACTTTTTTATGAGGCTACTTTTATTATTTTTTATTTTTACTGTTCAGATGGAGTACTTTATATTAGGTTCTGAATTAATTCAACACAAGACAGCAATACAAAATTGTTGATATTTTGAGTTTCTTTTATTAATTTTAATTTTTAAATATTTCTTTTTGTATATGAGAAAGAAAGAGAGATCAAGAACCAGAGCATCACTTTGGCACATGAGATGGCAGTGATTGAACTTGGGACCTTGTGTTTATGAGTCCAACTCTTTATCCACTCTACTACCTCATAAGTCAGCATTTTGAGTTTCTAAAGACCATGAGGAAAGTACTGAGAAAAAAGCAGTCAAAAACGTTGGGAATTGTGAAGAACACAAATATTGACCTTTGATCTCATATGTGCAAGTAAAAAGTCAACTTATTTCCCATTCTGAAGAGTGAAGTGTTTACTAAAAGTAAGAAAAAAAATTCTCTGAACGGAGATTTTAGATGCAAAATGCAGTCTGTTCATCTATTCATCACAGATTTTATTTTTGAAATTTTGAAAAATATTTTTTAAAAATTTTTATATGATAGGAAAGAAATAAATTGAGAGGAAAAGGGGGCAGAAAGGGGCACATAGACAGAGAGACACCAGTGGTATTGCTTCACTGCCAGTGAACTATTCCCCCTATAGGTGGGAACCCTGTGTGCATGTACGAGGCATCACAGGTTTTAATACAGGTAGAGTAAGGCATGACTAAACTGCGATTTCTGGTAACAATTTTCTCTCCTTTCATTTTTTTCTTGCCCACCAACCATCAAGGTCTTTCAAAAAAAAAAAGGCAATTAAATGAAAGTAACATTATATAGCAAAAACCATGAGCATTTTCTAACGTGTAACATAAGCAAAAAATTTTTTAAAAAAGTTCTCAAACGATTGTATATTTTGTACACATTTTATTCTTTCCAGTAAGTTTTATATTTAATGAATAAATAAAATCATGGCTGGGAGGAATAGTTATTATTATTATGGCACAGAACTGTATGCCTGAAATTCTAAAGGTCCAAGTTGAATCATCCATACCAGTTGCCAGAGCTCAGCACTACTCCAGAACTTCTGTCATGCACACAGTCTCATAAAGAAGCTAGTGGCCAGAGAAATATCTTAGCTAGTAGAATGCAGGACTCCAAGGCATGTGATTTCTAGTATAATTCCAGGATGGACCAGAGTGTTATTATTGCTTTTTTCTTGTTCTCTGTCTCCTCTAAAATGAAATAAAGTAGATCTTTGAAAAGAAATAAATCTGGCTATGGAGCAAAAGCAGCTGTGTTTCTCTCCTCTCCTCTCCCAGGTCAACTAGGAATACCAAAGGAGACCAACTAGGACTGAAACAAGACAGGGATAGAACGACTTCAGGAACACAACAAATCACCAGCAAGTGCAAACACATGTGGCTGATGACCAGAGAGGAGCCTAGGGAGAGATTAAGTGGCTGGTAACAGTCTGGCAGTTTATCAGTTGAGACACTACCTCCAGTCTGTTCCACCAACAAGGGGATGGCTGAAGGGAGGAGAGGACTCCCCTGAGACTCACCAAGTGCAAATCTGAGTCCCCATTGCTACTGCCCTCAGAATCTGGAGCAGCAGCAGGGAGGCCCTCTGCTGACACCAGGGGACAGAGAATTAAACAAGATACTCAGGAGAAGACCTATACCTCTGTGGCATAGTGGTGGAGCTATGAGAGTCTCTTTGCATAACCACTAGATTATCTCTGCCACACCCTGATTCTTCTCTTGGTCAGGAGTCAGTGATTAAGCTAACAAGCCTACTTATAGTTTAAAAGCCCTTAGGCTCCCACAGCCTACAGGGAAGAAAAAGAACAAAAGAGCTTTTAAACCAATGAGCTCCAACTCAAAGATTAAAATAATATTGAAACAACTGTCAATGTCCACAAATGTGAACCATTTCAGTACCTTACTTAGACACAAGTTAATCCAGGCAAGAGTGATCAGTAATTTGAAAAGTACTGAGAGAAAGACCTCAATACATACTATAAAAAATGGTTAAACCAACAGGAAGAAATATTGGAGAAATGAACCAGGACAAAAGTACAGATAAAAGTCCCCCAAAGGGTTAAGCACAAAATAATGAGGTAAACATCCAAACACTAGTTAGGAAATCATTACAGGAGTGAGGAAAGAGTTTGAAAGAATTGTCATCAGAAATGCAGAAACAACAAATGACTCTGGAGGAAAACATTAATTATCTCAAGGTTATTAGAGAGCTGAAAGCTGAAATAGCTGAGCTAAGAACACAACTAGCTAAGCAAGCTAAAACAGTATCAGAACAGGGTAACAAAATAAAGTAACTCCAGAAAACAGTAGAGGGGAGAGAGAATAGAATCAATGAGGCTGAAGACAGAATTAGCAAGACTGAGGATGAATTAGAGACAACTGAAATAGAAGTAAGAGATATCAAAAAGAGATTAAGAGATACTGAAAACAACAAAAGAAACCTATGGGATGACTTCAAAAGAAACAATATATGCATTATTGGCTTACCATAGGAAGAAAAAGAGGGAGAGGAAGAAAGCATAATTGATGAGAACTTCTCTAGTCTAGAAAACATCAAAGACATAAAGGTTCAAGAAGCCCAGAGGGTCCCAAACAGAATTAACCCAGACTTAAAGACACCAAGACACGTCATATTTAGAATGGAAAGGAGTAAGGATAAAGAACGGATTCTGAAGGCTGCAAGAGAAAAACAAAGAGTCACCTACAGAGGAAAATCCATAAGATTAGCAGCAGACTTCTCCACACAAACACTACAGGCCAGAAGACAATGGCAAGATATCTGTCGAGTGCTCTGTGAGAAAGGCTTTCAACCAAGACTACTGTATCCTGCTAGACTGTCATTCAGACTAGATAAGAGGCATAAAAACCTTCCCAGACAAGTAACAGTTAAAAGAATCAACTATGACCAAGCCTTCCCTGAATGAAGTTCTGAAAGGTCTCCTATCAAGAGTCAGACCGCCATAAATATGCCATATATCAGAACACTCTAAAACTCTACAAGAATGGCGTAAAATAGCTTCAGTCTTTGATATCAATAAATATTAGTGGCCTGAATTCACCTATTAAAAGACACTGAGTAGGAAGATGGATGAGTAAACACAACTCAACAATATTCTGTCTACAGGAAACACACATAACTCAACAAGACAAACAGAGACTCAAAGTGAAAGGATGGAAAACTATCATAAAGGCCAGTGGCCCAAAAAAGGGGAAGGAACAGACACAATAGACTTTAAATTAGATACGAATAAAAAAGATAGGAATGGATACTACTTAATGCTCATAGGATCACTCAATCAAGAGGGCTTAACAATTATTAACATCAATACACCCAATGAGAAATCATCTAAATACATCAAACGTCTACTGAAAGAGCTACAGCAATATATTAACAGCAACACAGTCATAGTAGGGGACTTCAACACCCAACTCTCTCAACTTGACAGATCATCCAGGCAGAAAATCAATAAAGAAATGAGGGAGCTAAATGAGGAGAGAGATAAACTAGAACTATTGGACATTTTCAGAGTCATTTAAACCAAGAAGCTGGAATACACTTTTTACTCAAGTCCACATGGGTCATTCTCAAGGATAGACCACATGTTAGGCCACAAAGACAGCATCAGCCAATTCAAGAGCACTGAAATCATCCCAAGCATCTCTTCAGACCACAGTGGAATTAAACTAACACTTAACAATCAACAAAAGATTAGTAACAGTGCCAAAATGTGGAAGGTCAACAGTACACTACTTAGCAACCACTTAGTCAAAGAGGAAATAAAGGAAGAAATCAAAATGATTCCAGAGTTCAATGAAAATGAAGACACAAGCTATCAAAATATTTGGGACACAGCTAAGGCAGTACTGAGAGGGAAGTTCATAGCCATACAAGCACACATTAGGAAACAAGAAATAGCACAAATAAACAACCTGATTGCACATCTTAAAGACGTAGAAGAAGAAGAACAAAGGAACCCTAAAGTAACTGAAGGATAGAAATCACTAAAGTTAGGGCAGAAATCAGTAACATTGAAAATAAGAAAACCATACAAAAGATCAACAAAAGTCAATGTTGGTTCTTCAAAAGAGTGAATAAAATCAACAAACCTTTAGCATGACTCACAAAAAAGAAAAAAAGGGAGAAGACCCAAGTAAATCGGATAGTAAATGAAAGAGGAGATATTGTAACTGATATCACAACAGACACCGCAGAAATTCAACATGTCATGTGAGGCTTCTATGAACAATTATATGCCACCAAGCTAGAGAACCTGGAAGAAATGGACGAGTTCCTAGATACATACCAACTACCAAAACTAATTAAAGAGGAAGTAGATAACATGAACAGGCCCATCACAGCTAATGAAATTGAAACAGTTATCAAAAACATTCCCAAAAATAAAAGTCTTGGACCAGGTGGTTTTACAAATGAATTCTACAAAACCTTCAAAGAAGAACTAATACCTCTACTTTTAAAAGTCTTCCAGAAGGTTGAAGACACTGGAATACTCCCTGCCAGCTTCTATGAAGCCAACATCACTCTGATAACAAAAGCAGACAAGGACACAACCAAAAAAGAAAGCTACAGACAAATATCTCTGATGAACATAGATGTTAAAATACTGAACAAAATTCTAGCCAACTGGATACAGCAGTATATTTCAAATATTGTTCATCATGACTAAGTGGGATTTATCCCAGGCATGCAAGCTTGGTTTAATATATGTAAATCAATCAACGTGATCCACCACATCAATAAATGCAAGACCAAAAACCACATGGTCATATCAATAGATACAGAAAAAGCCTTTGACAAAATACAACATCCCTTTATGATCAAAACACTACAAAAAATGGGAATAGATGTAAAATTCCTGAAGATAGTGGACTCTATATATAGCAAACCTACAGCCAACATCATACTCAATGGTGAAAAACTGGAAGGATTTCCCCTGAGATCAGGTACTAGACAGGGATGCCCACTATCACCATTACTATTCAACACAGTGTTGGAAGTTCTTGCTATAGCAATCAGGCAGGACAGGAATTAAAGGGATACAGATTGGAAGAGAAGAAGTCAAAATCTCCCTATTCGCAGATGACATGATAGTATACATAGAAAAACCTTGGAATAAAGCAAGAAGCTTTTGGATATCATCAGGCAATACAGTAAGGTGTTGGGCTACAAAATAACATTCAAAGTCAGTGGCATTCCTCTATGCAAACACTAAGTTAGAAGAAGATGAAATCCATAAATCAATTCCTTTACTATAGCAACAAAAACTATAGGGGGCGGAGCCAAGATGGCAGACTAAGAAGTAGCTTCTGGTCTGAGTTCTGACAACAATGGCTGGACAGTAAGATTTTTTGCCTTCAGCAGGAGAGTGAATTCGGGGTCCTAGCTGTGACACCAAGGGGGCAAATATAGCCCAGTTTGGGTTAGAATATAGAGGAAAAAAGAAAGGAAAAATGTTTTTATTATGCCCAAAGAGCACCCCTGCCCCCCCCATAACCAGACCCTGGGTGCCAGAAAGCTGCTCCTAGCAGGCTTCCCTGCTGAGCTTCTTACTTTACCAAGATTCCTAGCTAAACAGTGGTTCCATTCCAAGTCTATTCCTTTCTAAAACCCTTGGACCTCTTTCTCTCTAAATGGTCAATTGGATCTACAAAAGGGAAAGACTGCCTTTAGGTGTTCGTTTGTTGTTGTTGTTTTTGGTTTTTGGTTGTGTTTTTTTTTTTTTTGCTTGTTTGTTTTACTTTCTTAACAATAATCTGCCTCTGCTCAGGTGACTTGAGGCAATCTGGGACAGGGCTTTTAACCCTGCTCTATTTTATTATTAATATTATTTAAAGGTGTATGTCTTCCCCCCCTTTAGGTTGACCAGAATTAACTCTTAGTGTATTTTCCATTGCTAGGGGACTGGGCTTCTTATCCATTGCGAGAGGAACTTGCCTACCTCCTCTACCCACTCTCCCCTTCTCCCTCCTAGCTAATTAAAAAATAAAATAAAAATAATTAATTAATTAAAAAACTTTCCTTTCACTGCTCTTTTATTAAAGTTCATTTTATTATCTTTTTTTTCTTTTCTCTCTCTTGTTTTTCTTCCTTTTTTTTTTCTCTTGTCTTTCTTCCTTCCTCCTTTGGCTTTCTGAATTCACTTATACTCGTTTGTGAATTATTTGGGGGAAGAAATCTGACTCAGAGTGGACTCCCTATGTGTGTATCTCTGCTCTACTTCCCTTTCTCCTCCTGATACCCCTAGAATATACAGTGGATAGTAGATTTGCATAATTGTCTATTCTTGTTCTCCCTTTTTTCCTTTCTCTTTCTTCTTCACTTGGACTTGGTTACTATTATTTCATGGACTGGAGACATTGTTTGGCTAACTGGTAGTGGTTAAACTGCTTCAATCCTTGCTTCACTTGCTATTGTAATTTCTGAGGTTAGTGATTGCATTTGTCATAAAGGTATTTAGTACAGTGTTGCTTGTACTCAAAACACAACAACTGAGGAACAACAGAACAGAAAAATAAGAAATACATTAAGCAACAAAAACTATAAGATATCTAGGAGTAAACCTAACCAAAGAATTGAAATACCTGTATACTGAAAATTATGAGTCACTACTCAAGGAAATTGAAAAAGACACAAAGAAGTGGAAAGATATTCCATGTTCATGGGTTGGAAGAATTAACATCATCAAATTGAATGTACTACCGAGAGCCATCTACAAATTTAATGTTATCCCCATCAAAATCCCTACCACATTTTTTAGGAGAATATAACAAATGCTACAAATGTTTACCTGGAACCAGAAAAGACCTAGAATTGCCAAAACAATCTTGAGAAGAAAGAACAGAACTGGAGGCATCACACTCCCAGATCTCAAATTGTATTCTAGGGCCATTGTCATCAAAACTGCTTGGTACTGGAACATGGACAGACATACTGACCAGTGGAATAGAATTGAGAGCCCAGAGTGAGCTCCCACACCTAGGGACATCTAATCTTTGACAAAGGTGCCCAGACTATTAGATGGGGAAAGCAGAGTCTCTTCAACAAATGGTGTTGGAAAAACTGGGTTGAAACATGCAGAAGAAACTGAACCACTATATTTCACCAAATACAAAAGTAAATTCCATGTGGATCAAGGACTTGGATGTTAGACCACAAACTATCAGATACTTAGAGGAAAATACTGGCAGAACTCTTTTCCACATAAATTTTAAAGACATCTTCAATGAAATGAATCCAATTACAAAGAAGACTAAGACAAGCATAAACCTGTGGGTCTACATAAAATTAAAAAGCTTCTGCACAGCTAAAGAAACTACTACCCAAACCAAGAGACCCTTCACAGAATGGGAGAAGATCTTTACATGCCCTACATCAGACAAGAGACTAATAACCAGAATATACAAAGAGCTTGCCAAACTCAACAAGAAAAGAAATAACCCCATGCAAAAATGGGGGGAGGACATGGACAGAATATTCACCACAGAAGAGATCCAAAAGGTCGAGAAACACATGAAAAAATGCTCCAAGTCTCTGATTGTCAGAGAAATACAAATAAAGACAACAATGAGATATCACTTCGCTTCTGTGAGAATGTCATACATCAGAAAAGGTAACAGCAGCAAATGCTGGAGAGGTTGTAGGGTCAAAGGAGCCCTCCTACAGTGCTGGTGGGAATGTCAATTGGTCCAACCTCTGTGGAGAACAGTCTGAAGAACTCTCAGAAGGCTAGAGATGGACCTACCCTATGATCCTGCAATTCCTCTCCTGGGATATATCCTAAGGAACACAACACACCCATCCAAAAAGATCTGTGTACACATATGTTCTTGGCAGTACAGTTTGTAATAGCCAAAACCTGGAAGTAACCCAGGTGTTCAACAACAGATGAGTGGCTGAGCAAGTTGTGGTATATATATATACACAATGGAATAGTACTCAGCTACAAATAATGGTGAATTCACCATTTTCAGCCCATCTTGGATAGAGCTTGAAAAATATCATGTTAAGTGAAATAAGTCAGAAATGGAAGGATGAATATGGGATGATCTCACTCACAGGCAGAAGTTGAAAAACAAGATCAGAAGAGAAAACACAAGTAGAACCTGAACTGGAATTGGCATACTGCACCAAAGTAAAAGACTCTAAAATACAGATCCAAGAAAGATGACAAAGGACCTAGTGGGGGTTGTACTGTTATATGGAAAAGTGGGAAATGTTACGCATGTACAAACGGTTGTATTTACTGTTGAATGTAAAACATTAATTCCCCAATAAAGAAATTTAAAAAAATAAAATAAAAAATAAATTCTCATCAATACCTCCAGCAAAATTTGGTTCAGCAGCAGAGCTCATGCCTTATATTCTTAAGGTCCTGGGTTAGATTCCTGCCACCCAGACTGGGAGTATGGATCGACTAGTCAATGTCCATGTTCAGAGGGGAAGCAATTACAGAAGCCACACCTCCCACCTTCTGTATAAGTACTGCGTGCTAACTGATCGCGCCACTGGAGCTCCATTGACCCTGGGTCCATACTTCCAGAGGGATAAGAGAATGGGAAAGCTATCAGGGGAGGGGATGGAATATAGAGATCTGGTGGTGGAAATTGTGTGGAGTTGTACCACTCCAATCCTACGGTTTTGCTAATATCTCCTTTTTTAAATAAATAAATAAACAAATAAATATTCCTACCATCACATGAAAACAAGAAAAACAAAAATAAAAATAGAACTTCATGGGAGCCAGGCGGTAGTGCAGTTGGTTAAGCGCAGGTGGCTCAAAGGCAAGGACTGGTGTAAGGATCCCAGTTCAAGCCCCTGGCTCCCTACATGCAGGGGAGTCACTTCACAATCGGTGAGGCAGGTCTGCAGGTGTCTATCTTTCTCTCCACTTCTCTGTCTTCCCCTCCTCTCTTCATTTCTCTCTGTCCTATCCAACAACAAGGAGATCAGTAACAACAACACTAATAACTATGAAAAAATTGTAGTCTTCTTCATGAAATATGGCATCTCTCAGCCAGAAAGTTTGTGTCCCTTATAATGTAGTGTCACACCTGGAGTTAAATCACAAAGAAAATAGCAGGGATTCACTTCCAACAGGAATGTCATCCGAAGCCGTTTTGTGGCCCTCTCCAGGACCTTGCTGGCACTGCAGAGCAGCAATCATGGGGACTCCCCACGCTCTGAAGGGAGGCTGGGTCAGCCTACTCTGTCACTTGAGGAATGTCCTAAAATGAGTGCAGCTAGAATGTTCCCAGCTGAGACCACGGACTTAGAATTCATACTAACAGGGACTCAGGCTAAAGATGGCCTCAGACTGACAGGATCTTGTGTTAAATATGAATAAATATGAGCCCTAGATCAGATCGATGAGGTTTATAGTTAATGGTATTTATATACTTTCCTCATATTTAGAAACTACTCTCTACCCTACTCCAGCTTTCTAGGCCTATTCTCAACTCTAACACCATCTTTGCAGACAATATTTTTAGTCCACCTGCAGGTTAGGTATCAAGCTCAAGCAAAATTTAAAGTCATGGGCCCCTAGGAACATACCTTATAATAGACTTCCTAGCTTCTTTCCCTAGGGTTCCTATTCTCATCTCCTCTATTCCTATGTTTAGGTTCCTGTTTATTAAAGAATTAGCCCTGCTTTATATTTTACTGCCTTTCAGCCACCAAGTGGCAGGTGCTACCATGATACCATCCTGACTTTTCTTGGCAGCCAACCCCAACATTGTGTCCTGGAGCCTCACCTCTCCAGAGTATTGCCCCACTAGGGAAAGATAAAAACAGGCTAGAGGTTTGGATCCACTTGCCTATGGCCTGTGTCCAGTGTAGAAGCAATTAAAGATCCCAGACCTCCCACCTTCTGCATCCCAAAAATAATTTTGGCCCATACTCCCAGACAGACAAAAAAAAGGGAAACCTCTAATGGAGGAGATGGGACACAGAACTCTGGTAGAGGGAACTGTATGGAATTATACCCCTATTATCTTACAATCATAAATCATTATTAAATCACTAATAAAAAATTTAAAAAGAGATAAAAAGAAAATTCCAGGGTTATTTATATTGCTATAACATTTGAATAATTACAGACTGCACTCTAAATATTCAAATTATTAAACTACACATATTAGAACTGTTGGAATGTACACCGATAGCCTTGTCCTAGGAATACAATCTACCCTTCAGAAAGCAATATATGTTATTTCTCAGGCCTTTGAAAATGTGGGAGGAAGAAGTCTAGCTCTCTACTGTTGAGATTAATTTTGTTTAGGTTTTCTTTATTTTCTTTAAGTTCTTTTTTATTTTTGTTTTTAATATTTGCAATTTATTTATTTATTTATTGGATAGAGACAGCCATAAATTGAAAGGAAGGGAGAAACAGAGAGGGCAAGAGACAGAGAGACACATTCAGCCCTGCTTCACCACTTGTGAAGCTACCACCTGCATGTGGGGACCGGAAGCTTGAGCCCGGGTCCTTGCACAGTATTACATATGTGCTCAACCAGGTGCACCACCACCTGACCCTTGTCTTTATTTTTGTTGTGGTTTTGTTTTTTAATTGTATTAAAATTGTATTGTGAGATTAAGGTTTTACAGTATAGTCTTTAACACACAGGCACAGTCTCTCATCTTCCCGAGACTGTTGTCTAGGAAACACATCAAGACCCTAATGTCCCTTCATCCTGTCCTTTGCCCTCCTTCCTCAGAGTCTTTTGCAGTCAAATGCTCTACCACTGAGCTATACCCACAAACTCAGACCCTTTTGCTTTGGTGCAATACACCACACCTACTCTAAGTTTCACTTTATGTTCTTCCTTACTGCCCTTTGTTCTTAAGTTCCACCTATAGTGATATTCACTATTAGCCTTTCTCTTTCTGGCTTGTTTCACTCAACATGATGCCTTCAAGTTCTGACTAAGAGATGACATCATTTTAACAGCTGCATAGTATTCTACTGTGTATATGTAACACAAGTTCCCTAGCCATTCACCTGTCATTGGGCATCGGAGTTGCTTCCAAATTTAGGTTACTACAAACTGTGCTGTCATGAACATGGTATGTGTAGATATTTTCAGATAGGTGTTTTTGATTCCCTGGGTACATCTGTAGGAGAGGGATTGCAGGAGCACTAGGTAGGACCATTTCTAGAGTTGTGATCAGTCTCCAGACTGTTTTCCAAAAATTTTGGACCAATTTACATTCCCACCAGTAATGTGGGAGAGCCCCTTCCTTCCCAGTTTCTCCAGTGGCTGGTATTTCTGCTATTTCTACTGTCTGACATTCTCATAGGTGAAAGTGGCATCTCATTCTTGCTTTTATTTGTATTTCCATGATCATCAGTGACTTTGAACATTTTTTCATGTGTCAGTTGGCCCTTTGGGTCTCTTCTTCAGAGAAGATTCTGACTATGTCTCCTCCTTATTTTTCAGTGGGGTTGTTTGCCTTTTTATTGTAGAGTTTTGTGAGTTCCTTGTATATCTGGGTTATTAGTCCTTTGTCTGATGTATGACACATAAGGATTTTCTCCCACTCTGTGTAAGGTCTCTCTGTTATGGTGATGATTTTCTTTGCTGTGCAGAAGCTTCTCAGTTTTGATGTAGTCCCATTGGTCTGTTTTTTGCTTTTATTTCCCTTGCAATTGGATTTGAATTGGTGCAGATGTTATAAAAACATATAGATGAGAGTTCTGCCTCTGTTTTCCTCTGTTTGCTGGCTTCTAGTCTAACTTCTAAATCTTTTATCATTTTGGGGTTAGTCTTTGTATATGATAAAATCAGCTGTCAGGTTAAGCACATGTAGCGCCAAGTGCAAAGACCAGAGTAAGGATCCTGGTTCGAGCCCCCAGCTCTCCACCTGCAGAGGAGTCACTTCATAGGTGGTGAAGCAGGTCTGCAGGTGTCTATCTTTCTCTCTCCCTCTCTGTCTTCCCCTCCTCTCTCCATTTCTCTCTGTCCTATCTAACAATGATGACATCAATAACAACAATAAGAATAACTACAACAATGAAAAACAAAGGCAACCAAAGGGAAAATAAATAAATATTAAAAAATTAAAAATAAATAAAAATTTTAAAAAGAAATCATGGGTATCTCCTGTCTCCAGATAAACTTGTTTATTTTTTCTTCTAGTCTCTTAAAGAAATTTGGTGAGACCTTGGCAGGGATTATTTTAAATCTGTATATGGCTCTGTGTAGAATAATAATTTTAATAATGTTAATTCTTCTAATCCATTAGCATGGGACATCTTTGCATTTCTTTGTATCTTGTTCTATTTCCTTGAGAAATGTCTCATAGTTTTTTAGTATAAAGGTCTTACACTTCCTTTGTCAAGTTTATCCTTAGATATTTGATTGTTTTTATTGCTATGATGAATGGAATTAATTTCTGGGTTCCTTCTTCTGGTTTGGTGTTTGCATAGAGAAATGTCACTAATTTTTGTATCTTAGTTAATTTCTTACTATATTGTTCAATAATTTCCAGGGCTTTCCTACTGGATTCTTTTTGATGTTCTATATATATTATCATATCATCTGTGAATAGTGTCAGCTTGACCTCTCTTCCAACTTGTATCCTTCTGATCGCTTTCTCTTGTCTGATTGCTATGGATTGGACTTCCAAGACTATACTGAATAGTAATGGAGCCAGTGAACAGTCCTGATTTGTAGGTAGCCATAGAGAAAACTTTCAGTTTCTCTCCATTGAGTATGATATTGGCTGTTGGATTGCTACATACAGATTCTACTAGTTTCAGGAATTTTCCATCTATTTCCATTTCTTTTAATGTTTTTGATCATGAAGGGATTATGGATTTTGCCAAAGGCTTTCTCCACATCTACTGAGATAATTATGTGTTGTTTTTTTTTAAAAAAAAAAACACCT
Organism: Erinaceus europaeus; assembly: GCF_950295315.1. Classification (NCBI taxonomy): domain Eukaryota; kingdom Metazoa; phylum Chordata; class Mammalia; order Eulipotyphla; family Erinaceidae; genus Erinaceus; species Erinaceus europaeus. The sequence goes on from NC_080176.1 coordinate 36,194,355, forward strand.
TTTGTTGATGCAATGAATCACATTTATTGCTTTACATATATTGAACCAAGTCTTGTATCCCTGGGATAAATTTACTTGGTCATAGTGTGTAACTTCTTTTATGGACTACTGTAGTCAAGTTGCTAGGATTTTGTTTGAAGTCTTATTATCTATTCTCATTAGGAATATTAATTGGTAGCTTTCTTTTTTGGTTGTATCTCTGCCTGCTTTTGGTACCAGGGTGGTATTAGCTTCATAGAAAGTGGAAGGAAGTGTCCCTGTGTCTTCATTATTTTAGGAGAATTTGTAAAGCTCTTCCTTGAAGATTTTGTAGAAATCATTTGTGAGGCTTTCTGGGCAGGCTTTTGATGACTGCTTTATAACTGTTCTATTCATGTTTTCTAGGTATTTCTGGGTCAGTTTCAGGAGGTTGTATGCTTCAAGAAATGTATCCATTTCTTCCAGATTCTCTAGTTTGGTTCAAAAAAAACCCTTGCATGATGTTCTGGATTTCTGAGGTGTCTGTTGTCATCTGTTTCATCTCTTATTAAATTAATAAGAGTTCCCTCCCTTTTTAATTGACTTTTAACTTTTTCAAAGAACCATATCTTAGATTAATTAATCTTGTGTATTGAGGGAGAGGAAGATGGCGGCCTGAGAAGTCGCTGACAGCGAGTGCTCTGACCGCATCGTCGGCAACGGTAGGATTTTCTGCCTTTAGCAGGCCAGTTAATAAGGGGTGACACCAAAAAGTGAGTACAATTTAATTTGGGTTAAGAATTAGAGTAAAGGTGACACGGACTAGCGGGGCTCCAGAATTCCCAGGGCGCCGGGCAAGGCGAGTGCGCCGTGCATTGTCTTCCGCCTGCCCAGGAAGGCGGCTCCTCCGCCGGTTGCAGAGCACGGCGGGCAGAGGAACCGGAGAGAGCACTTTAGCTCTGGGGCTTTCTCTTGGGAGTCTGCAAGGTCCACCGCGGCCCTGAGAGCAGATCCAAAGACTTCTTGAGTATAGCTCTCATTGGATCAAAGGACTTGGAGCTAGTTTTCATTTTTGAGAAATCCTTTAAAAAAGTCTGGAGGGAGGGGTTTCCCAGAAGATGGCTGACTGAGAAGCAGATAGCCTTGGAGCTCCGGACACATCTCGTGTAAACAATAGGATTTTCTGCCTTTAGCAGGCCAGCCAGTAAGGGGCCATAGCGGTCATACCAAGGATGTGTCTATAACTTAATTTGGGTTAAGAATTAGAATAGGGGAAAAAAATTCTTTTTTCTTCCTTTTAATTTTCAAGCATACATCCTTCCCGCTGCCCCCCCCCCCCCCATAAGCAGTGCCTGGGACCAGCTACTAGCAGGATACCCCATACCACCAAACAGGGTTTTTTTTTTTTTTTTTTTTTAAAACTCACTGATACACATTTGGGAAGTTCCTCACACTGCTCTTTAATTACAACCCTTCTTCTTATCTTCTCCCTTTTCTCTCTCTTATCTCTCTCTATCTCTTTTTTTATTATTATTATTTTTTTATCTTGTCATACACTTCTTTCTTCTTTGCCTTTCTGAATTTGTGAATTACTTTGGGGAAGAAATCTGACCCAGAGTGGACTCTCTATGTGTGTATCTCTGCTCTAGTTCCCCTTACACTCTTGTTACCCCTAGAATATACACTGGATAGTAGATTTGCATAACTGTCTATTCTTGCTATCCTCTCTTTCTTTTCTCTTTCTTCACTGGGATTTGGTTACTATTTTTTCACGGACTGGAGAAATTTTTTGGCTAACTGGTAACGATTAAACTCCTTCAATACTTACTTCAGTTGCTACTGTAATTCCGGAGGTTGGTGAGTGCAATTGTCATAAAGGTATTTATTACAGTGTTACTTGTGCTCAAATCACAACAACTGAGGAACAACAGAGCATTAAAAAAAAAAAAGAGAGAGAAACACATAAATAAAAAAAATGGGTAGATTAAAAACAAATAAAACTGCTACCCCAATGAATGAAGACAAGAGCCCAGAAGAAACCACAAATCAGTCAGAAGTAACCATAGATAAGAAAAGTATGCAAGCAATAATAAACTTATTAATCACAGAAATGAAAACAACATTGGAGGAAAGGAATGGCAGTATTAGGGAAACAACAGTTGAGACCCCCAAGGAAAATACTGATTATCTTGAGACAATTAGAGAACTGAAAGCTGAAATAGCTGTAATGAAGAAAGAAGCTGAGGCAAGGGAAAGCAGACTAACAGAAGCAGAAAACAGAATTAGTCAGACAGAGGATGAGTTAGAGAAAACTAAGAAAGAGGTGAAAGAGCTTAAAAAGAGATTGAGAGACACTGAAAACAACAACAGAGACATATGGGATGATCTCAAAAAAAGTAACATTCGTATAATTGGCCTGCCAGAGGAAGAAAGAGAGGAAGGGGAAGCAAACATTCTAGAGGAAATAATACAAGAAAATTTCCCAGACCTGAATAACAGAAAGGATATCAAGGTGCAAGAGGCCCAGAGAGTACCAAACAGAATCAACCCAGACCTGAAAACACCAAGACACATCATAGTCACAATGAGAAGAAGTAAGGATAAAGAAAGGATCCTAAAGGCTGCAAGAGAGAAACAAAAAGTCACATACAGGGGAAAACCCATAAGACTTTCTGAAGATTTCTCAACTCAAACTCTAAAAGCCAGAAGGGAGTGGCAAGATATCTATCGAGCCCTGAATGAAAAAGGGTTTCAACCAAGGATAATATATCCTGCTATACTTTCATTCAAGCTAGATGGAGGGATAAAAACCTTCTTAGACAAACAACAGTTAAAGGAGGCAACTATCACCAAGCCGGCCCTGAAAGAGGTACTAAAAGACCTCTTATAAACAAGAACATCACTATAATACTTGTAATATATCAGAGTAAACAAATCATTTTTTAGAACAATGGCACTACAATACATTAAATCCAAAATATCAATAAATGTCAATGGCTTAAACTCACCCATCAAAAGGCACAGGGTGGGGGAATGGATCAGAAAACATAACCCAACCATATGCTGCTTGCAAGAATCCCATCAGTCACAACAAGATAAACACAGACTTAAAGTGAAAGGATGGAAAACTATCATACAGGCTAACGGTCCACAAAAAAGGGCAGGAACAGCCATTCTCATCTCAGACACGATAGATTTTAAATTAAATAAAGTAATAAAAGATAGGCAAGGACATTACATAATGATTAGAGGATCAATCAGCCAAGAAGACTTAACAATTATTAACATCTATGCACCCAACGAGGGACCATCTAAATACATTAAACACCTATTGAAAGAATTTCAAAAATACATCAATAGTAATACAATAATAGTGGGAGACTTCAATACCCCACTCTCACACTTAGACAGATCAACAAAGCAGAGAACCAATAAAGATACAAGAGAATTGAATGAAGAGATTGACAGACTAGACCTCTTGGACATTTTCAGACTCCTCCACCCCAAAAAACTGGAATACACCTTCTTTTCAAATCCACACAACACATACTCAAGGATAGACCACATGTTAGGCCACAAAGACAGCATCAATAAATTCAAGAGCATTGAAATCATCCCAAGTATCTTCACAGACCACAGTGGAGTAAAACTAACTTTTAACAACAAACGGAAAATTATTAAAAGACATAGAATTTGGAAACTAAACAACATGCTCTTTAAGAACCACTGGGTCAGAGACACACTCAAACAGGAAATTCAAATGTTCCTGGAAACTAATGAAAATGAAGACACAACCTATCAAAATATTTGGGACACAGCGAAAGCAGTACTGAGAGGGAAACTTATAGCTATACAATCACATATTAAACACCAAGAAGAAGCCGAAATGAACAACCTTACTGCACACATCAAGGACTTAGAGGAAGAGGAACAAAGGAACCCTAAAGCAACCAGAAGGACAGAAATCACTAAAGTTAGAGCAGAAATAAACAACATCGAAAATAAAAGAACCATACAAAAGATCAATGAAGCCAAATGTTGGTTCTTTGAAAGATTAAACAAAACTGACAAACCCCTAGCCAGACTCACCAAACAAAAAAAGAGAGAAGACTCAAATTAATAGAATTGTAAACGATGCAGGAGATATCACAACTGACACCACAGAAATCCAGAGAATTCTGCGAAACTTCTATAAAGAACTATATGCCACCAAGCTAGAGAATCTGGAAGAAATGGAACAATTCCTAGAAACATATGCCCTTCCAAAACTGAACCAAGAAGAACTACAAAATCTAAATGCACCAATCACAGACAAAGAAATTGAAACCGTTATTAAGAATCTCCCCAACAACAAAAGTCCTGGACCAGATGGCTTCACAAATGAATTCTACAAAACTTTCAGGAAACAGTTAATACCCATACTTCTTAAGCTATTCCATAAGACTGAAGAAACAGGAATACTCCCTTCCACCTTTTATGAAGCCAACATCACCCTGATACCAAAAGATGATAGGGACAGAACAAAAAAGGAAAACTACAGACCAATATCTCTGATGAACATAGATGCCAAAATATTAAACAAGATCTTGGCCAACCGGATACAGCAACACATCAAAAAGATTGTTCATCATGACCAAGTGGGATTCATCCCAGGAATGCAAGGCTGGTTCAACATCCGTAAATCAATCAATGTCATTCATCACATCAATAAAAGCAAAGCCAAAAACCACATGATTATCTCAATAGATGCAGAGAAAGCCTTTGACAAAATCCAACACCCATTCATGCTCAAAACTCTACAGAAAATGGGAATAGATGGGAAATTCCTCAAGATAGTGGAGTCTATATATAGCAGACCTACAGCCAACATCATATTCAATGGAGAGAAGCTGAAAGCATTCCCCCTCAGATCGGGGACTAGACAGAGCTGTCCACTGTCACTGTTACTCTTCAACATAGTATTGGAAGTTCTTGCCATAGCAATCAGGCAAGAGAAAGAAATCAAAGGGATACAGATTGGAAGGGAAGAAGTCAAGCTCTCACTATTTGCAGATGATATGATAGTATACATAGAAAGACCTAAAGAATCCAGTAGAAAATTACTGGAAGTTGTTAGGCAATATAGCAAGGTATCAGGCTACAAAATCAATGTACAAAAATCAGTGGCATTTCTTTATGCAAACACTAAATCTGAAGAAGAAGACATCCAGAAATCACTCCCATTTACTGTTTCAGCAAAATCAATCAAATACCTAGGAATAAAGTTGACCAAAGAAGTGAAAGACTTGTATACTGAAAACTATGAGTCGCTACTCAAGGAGATAGAAACTGATACCAAGAAATGGAAAGATATCCCATGCTCATGGATTGGAAGAATAAATATCATCAAAATGAATATTCTCCCCAGAGCCATATACAAATTTAATGCAATACCAATCAACGTTCCACCAGGCTTCTTTAAGAGAATAGAACAAACACTACAATCATTTATCTGGAACCTGAAAACACCTAGAATTGCCAAAACCATCTTAAGGAAAAGAAACAGAAATGGAGGCATCACACTCCCAGACCTTAAACTATATTATAAAGCCATCATCATCAAAACAGCATGGTACTGGAACAAAAATAGGCATACAGACCAGTGGAACAGAATTGAAAGCCCAGAAGTAAATCCCAACACCTATGGGCATCTAATCTTTGATAAGGGGGCCCAAAGGATTAAATGGAAAAAGGAGGCTCTCTTTAATAAATGGTGCTGGGAAAACTGGGTTGAAACATGCAGAAGAATGAAATTGAACCACTTTATCTCACCAGAAACAAAAATCAACTCCAGATGGATCAAAGACCTAGATGTCAGACCAGAAACAATCAAATCCTTAGAGGAAAACATTGGTAAAACACTTTCCCACATACACCTCAAGGACATCTTTGATGAATCAAACCCAATTGCAAGGAAGACCAAAGCAGAAACAAACCAATGGGACTACATCAAATTGAAAAGCTTCTGCACATCCAAAGAAACTATTAAACAAACAGAGAGACCCCTCACAGAATGGGAGAAGATCTTCACATGCCAGACATCAGACAAGAAACTAATCACCAAAATATATAAAGAGCTCAGCAAACTTAGCCGCAAAAAAGCAAATGACCCCATCCAAAAATGGGCAGAGGATATGAACAAAATATTCACCACAGAGGAGATCCAAAAGGCTAACAAACATATGAAAAACTGCTCTAGGTCACTGATTATCAGAGAAATTCAAATCAAGACAACATTAAGATACCACCTCACTCCTGTAAGAATGGCATACATCAAAAAGGACAGCAGCAACAAATGCTGGAGAGGATGTGGGGACAGAGGAACCCTTTTACATTGCTGGTGGGAATGTAAATTGGTACAGCCTCTGTGGAGAGCAGTCTGGAAAACTCTCAGAAGGCTAGACATGGACCTTCCATATGACCCAATAATTCCTCTCCTGGGGTTATACCCCAAGGACTCCATAACACCCAACCAAAAAGAGGTGTGTACTCCTATGTTCATAGCAGCACAATTCATAATAGCTAAAACCTGGAAGCAACCCAGGTGCCCAACACCAGATGAGTGGCTGAGAAAGCTGTGGTATATATACACAATGGAATACTATGCAGCTATCAAGAACAATGAACCCACCTTCTCTGACCCATCTTGGACAGAGCTAGAAGGAATTATGTTAAGTGAACTAAGTCAGAAAGTTAAAGATGAGTATGGGATGATCCCACTCATCAACTGAAGCTGACTAAGAAGATCTGAAAGGGAAACTAAAAGCAGGACCTGATCAAATTGTAAGTAGGGCACCAAAGTAAAAACCCAGTGGTGAGGGGTAGGCATGTAGCTTCCTGGGCCAGTGGGGGGTGGGAGTGGGCGGGAGGGATGGGTCACAGTCCTTTGGTGGTGGGAATGGTGTTTATGTACACTCCTAGCAAAATGTAGACATATAAATCAGTAGCTAATTAATATGAGAGGGGGAAATCAATTGTATGTCTCAAAGTTTCTCAAAAGACAAACTGAATCTTTTTAATATATAGGCTATGTATTTGATATGCGGACTCTCTCAAAAGCCTAGACCAAGTAGATTAGAAGCTTCCAATAGCACAGCTATATACAAGATACTGGGTACTGTCCAGCAAACCATAACAAAGGGACTTTTCAAAGTTAACCCAATTACCAAATAATGTGATGATAACATTAACTATCCATTGTCTTTTTGAACCCTAAGACAGCAGGAACCTCACATCTTCACTATAGAGCCCCTACTTCCCCCAGTCCTGGAACCCTTGGATAGGGCCCACTTTCCCGTATGCATCTCCCAATCCAAACCAAATAACATTGCATCTGCCGATCACAACCTAACCAAAGCAACGATTGCTACCTCAACATGCTTCACCTCAGAATGTATCCAGAGACTTCACGTGTGGAATGACAACCCTTCAGCTTCATTACTTGGTGAGACCTTTCCTTTAATAGTACACTCTAATTTCATCTCAGGTAGTTCACTTTCCAACAAAGTCCCATAACCTAGATATACACCAGTTTCTGTGAGAGAGAGCTTATGTGCACACGTATCCATAAACTACTGCAAAATATATACCTGAAAGCAGGACTACACTAGAGTTTGCAGTGAGTACCTCCCTAACACTTCCTCTCCACTATTCCAAGCTTGGGATCCATGATTGCTCAACAAATTGTTTGGCTTCATATGTTAACTCTCTTTTCAATCACCAGGTTCCAGATGCCACCAGGATGCTGGCTAGGCTTCCCTGGATTGAAGACCCCACCAATGTGTCCTGGAGCTCAGCTTCCCCAGAGTCACACCCTACTAGGGAAAGAGAGAGGCAGACTGGGGGTATGGACCAACCAGTCAACGCCCATGTTCAGCGGGGAAGCAATTACAGAAGCCAGACCTTCTACCTTCTGCAACCCTCAACGACCCTGGGTCCATGCTCCCAGAGGGATAGAGAATGGGAAAGCTACCATGGGAGGGGGTGGGTTATGGGGATTGGGTGTTGGGAATTGTGTGGAGTTGTACCCCTCCTACCTTATGCTTTTGTTCACTAATCCTTTCTTAAATAAAAAATTTAAAAAAAAATCTTGTGTATTGTTTCCTATTTATTTGTTTTTGTTTTCAATGAAATTTATTTCTACCCTAATTTTTATTTTACTATCATTGGCTTTGGGTTTCCTTTGCTCATCTTTTTCAAATTCTTTAAGATGTTCAGTTAGGTTACTTATTTGAGTTTATCATGTTCCTTATAGCTATAAGTTTCCCTTTTAGGGCTGTTTTTGTGATGTCCCAAATATTCTGGTAGCTCATATGTTCATTTTCATTTATTTCCAGGAACATTTTAATTTATTCTTTGATTTCCTCTTTAGCCCAGTAGCTGTTAAACAGAATGCTATTAAGTCTCCATATTTTGACATTATTTTAACACTATTTAACACTATTTTGACATATTTTAACACTATCTTTCTGCTTAGTGTTAAATGTTAGTTTAGCTCTGCTATGGTCAGAGAGGACAATTTAGGGTGATTTATCTTTAAATTCTTCTATTTGGGAAATGTTTTATTAGAGGTTTATTTAATCTCTCAAAGTCCCTTATGCCAAAGCAACATGAAATTTGAGTACCAATACATTTTATAATGTAGTTAAAAATTTTTGTTCAGGTATAATGATAGCTACTCCCATCAAGATCTTTCACAGTCTAGCAGATGATAGGAAATCTTTACAGGTGGTGTCCTAAATTCATCACATTCTGTGCCTTCAGAGAATTCACCTCAGTGATTTATGAAGAAGGAATGTTATAGGGGTTGGGCAGTAGTGCACCTGGTGAAGTGTGCATGTCTCTCCATGATCCAAGGACCCTGGTTCAGGCCCCCATCCCCCACCTGTAGAGGGAAGACATGAGTGGTGAGTACATGCAGCAGGTGTCTCATTCTCTCCCTAGCTCCCCTTCCTCCTTCTATTTTTCTGTTTAATTTAATTAACATTTTTAAAAAAATTAAAGAAAGGATGATATATATCATGTACTGCTCTTTTTATTGAAAATATTTGTTGGGTGATTTACTTAATTTGAAAGTGGATAATAAGTTTAAATTTTATAGATTTCTTGCAATATAGTCCAGTCAAGGTGTACAAAGAAAAAAGTTCTAGGTGAAAAGAAAGCACTCAAAGGCAAGTCCTTCAGCTCTTAATTGTAGATGATGTAACTGAGAAGCAGAACAAGAAGGCTCACAACTCTACCCACATACTGTAAGCCTCCAGTATATCTGACCTGCAAGTCCAGACATTTCTACAGCCTGCAGCTACTTTGGGTAATAATACCACTTGACTTGCAAGGGCAAGGCTCTATGTGTTCTGAGTATTCAATGGGAGTGGGGGATGTTTCGAGCTGATTGTATATAATGTCATGTTCTACTAGGAATGGTCAGAATAAAGAGAGTTACAGAGACTTTAGTGCAAACCATAACTGAATAGACTGATTCTTGAGCATGTTGGGAAAGGCTATTTAGCATCTGGAGTCTTTTTCAAGTGCACTGCACTGGATACCAAAAATGGAAATAGTGGCATTCTGAGTCACTCTTCTGTCAGCTATGAGATATTTATTCCTTCAGGAAATGTTTTTTTTTTTTTTTTTTTTTTTTTTTTTTGGTGTATTGCACCAAAGTAAAAGACTCTGGGGTGAGTGGGTGGGGGAGAGCACAGGAAATTATTTTTTAACAAGAAATCATTTCTTGATCATAAATAAGTCTTAATAGTGTTGGAAGATATATTTATCTTCTAACCCAATATATATTTATCCCCAATAATAACTTCAGGTTATTCAGGGAAGATAATGTATAACTTTGTGTCACTATTTTAATGGGCTATAAAGGATATCTTATTTCTTACCTTGTTCTCATAGAAAATCTTTCCAAAGAAGAAAGATTTCATTTCTGTGTCTAGTTTTGAGACAATGTTCCCAGTTTGGTTGTTCAATGGCATAGAAGGAGCAATTCTGGATAGAGACTGAATTTAATTGCCCTCTAGGTATTTTCGACATATTGATCAATTTGTATACTGAATTTTATTCATTTCCTTATGTATTGTGTTTGATTATAAATAGCAATACAAGTTTCATAGTAATTTTTAATCTTTGAGGGAGAATAATAGTTTAATACTGCCAAAGTTGGCATTCAGCCACTTTAACATACTGATTATAAAGCCATTATTAATAATTATAACAAAATTAATAATCAGACCTTATTTTTTATAATCCTCACAGTTATCTTGAATAAATACAAATATAACAGAGCAAGAACCAGCTATATCATTTACATTTACATATGACATGTGCAAAAGAAAAAAATGAGTTTTGGGGGGGCTCTTTCAAAATTCACAACAGGGGACCAGGCGGTAGCACAGCAGATTAAGCACATATGGTGCAAAGTTCAGAGCTCCCAGATCCCCACCTTCAGGGGGATCACTTCAGGAGTGATGAAGCAGGTCTTCAGGTGTCTATCTTCCTTTCCCCCTCTGTCTTCCCCTCTTGAGTCTGTCCATTTCTCTCTGTCCTATCCAATAGCAATGGCATCAATAGCAACAATAATAATAACCACAGCAGCGAGTTAAAAAAAAACGTGGGCACAAAGGGGGAAAAATTCACAATAGAGCCTGGCAGCAAGGAACGCAAAAGAAGAGAACATAACTGGACAGACGACCCCACCAATGTGTCCTAGAGCTCCACTTCCCCAGAGACCCAACCTGATAGGGAAAGAGAGAGGCAGACTGGGAATATGGATCAACCAGTCAACGCCCATGTTCAGCGGGGAAGCAATTACAGAAGCCAGACCTTCCACCTTCTCCAACCCACAATGACCCTGGGTCCATACTCCCAGAGGGATAAAGAATGGGAAAGCTATCAGGGCAAGGGATGGTATATGGAGATCAGGTGGTGGGAATTGTGTGTGTGGAACTGTACCCCTCTTATCCTATGGTTTTGTTAATGCCTCCTTTCGAAATAAAATAAAATAAAATAAGAGAAGAGAAGAGAAGAGAAGAGAAGAGAAGAGAAGAGAAGAGAAGAGAAGAGAAGAGAAATATTACTTAGGGAGTCTGGCGGTAGCGCAGCAAGTTAAGTGCATGTAGCGCAAAGCGCAAGGACCCTGGTTCGAGTCCCCAGCTCCCCACCTGCAGGGGAGTCATTTCACAAGTGGTGAAGCAGGTCTGTAGGTGTCATCTTTCTTTCCCCTTCTCTGTCTTCCCCTCCTCTCTCGATTTCTGTCCTATGCAACAACAATGACAGCAATAACAACACAACAATAACTACAACAATAAAAGCAACAAGAGCAACAAAAGGGAATAAATAAATATCAAAAAAATAAATAAATACTACTTAGACTACATCAAGTTGCAAACCTTCTATACTACAAAAGGAACTGTTGTTTTTTATGTTGTTTTCGCCAGGCTGGCTTCATGGGCGGGTAACAGACGACCTGGGACTCATGGCTGGGTTGTACGCAGTATCTCTTTATTCATGCAGGACCCAGAGCAATCTATACAAAGCTAAGCTAAACTAAAAACTACAAACAATCTTGTCCTTATAAATATACTAGCCCAGTAGGGTGGGAACAGGATGTGATGCAGAGAGGGTGGAGAGAAAAGTGACTGGTGAAAATCAGGGTATGACAAGGAGAGGGGGTGGAGCAGGCAAGAATTCTACCACTGAACCACCAATGCCCTGGAGGGAGGGTGGTGCTTGTTAACAGAGGTTATGTAAATAGAATACAGTGTTATGTAAATAGAATGCAGGGGGTATTAAACTAATGAAACAGAAGGGGTTTTTAGAAGCATACCAACAATTCCCCCTTTCTTTTTAACTAATGGCCATAGTATCGGGATTGCAGGGCACTTTGTGAGGCAGGGAGACTGATAAGAGGCACACCTTTTGGGGTTCTACTGTCCCTCCTTGCTCAACCTCTCCGTGGAGAGAGAGACTAACAGGATTGACACACCCCTCAAGCTCAAGCCCTTCCAAGCTCAACCACATCCTCACAATTCCCCAACATCTCTCTCTTACTTTATGGCCATATATAACTGGGTCAATGTCTGTAAAAGGCTTCATCCCTGTCAGGGGAATAGCAGTGTAGGGGTGAACAGAAACCTATATCATACAGGCACTTTCAAAAGAACTGGCATATGACATGGATTAACAAAATAGGAGAGCAGCAAGAACCAGTGTGATGCCAAGGGGAGCGTTTCCTACCTCAAAGGGCAAGGCCTAGCAGGCGAAAGGACATTTCTTGCCTCTGGGGCATCTATTACCTCTGGGGGCGCTTCATGCCTCTGTGGACATCTCTTGCCTCAAAAGGGCGTTCATGCCTCTGTGGGCATCTCTTGTCTCAAAGGGTGTTTCCTGCCTCTGTGGGCATGACCTAGTAAGAAAGGGGAGTTTTCTACCTCTGGGGACAGAGCCTGCAGGTGAGGGGCCATGGTCTATAAAGTCCCAAGGCAACTGGCTGAAGTTAGCCTTTGAGAAACACAGCAGCGTGTACCAGTAAGTCCGATGGAAGTGTCTGTCCAAAGTAGATGACCACAGAAGAAAATGCCAGGGGATGAAACGCTGCACGTCTGTCTCGATGGGGAATGTCGGCCACCAGAATTCCGCTTTTCTGTAGAGAGTGAGCTTTGGAGTCTGTGAATCTGTTTCTTCAGGTCATTCCAGGTCACATCATTGGTTTCCAGGGGTGTGTTGTAGTCATTTCATCTTGTGGGCAATGTCAGAGAACAGGGTTCCAAATGGATTTCTGAGAATTCCATTTGAGTAGATGCTTTTTCATGTGAAGACTTGACAGCTGAAATTCACTTACTTGTCAAATAAAACTTGTAGCAGATTAAAAGTTTACTATAAATGATAACGCCATTATAATTGGAAGTCCTTTCTAGTATGATTTTAAGGTTGCTTAAACAGTTTAAACTCAATAAAATGTGGAAAGGTAAACAGAAGAACCATGGTAGAAGCCTCAGGCATGAGAATAATTAACATAATCATTGCAATATCTGCCCCACCCATAACTCATAATTGAGGATTAAACATTTCAGATTTATGCCAAGATGTAAAAAAAGAAATCAAAGGAGGAAAAAACAATTTTTTGAATTATTTCTGGATGTCTCTAGAAATCATGGCTGCGTCCAGAATTTTTTTTTTGTCAATGTCAAACAAAAATTCAATCATTCAAATCACTCTCTTACAAAACAGATCTCACCATGTAGCATCAAGAGTCCCTGGAGGGCGTCCTAGTCAAAAAAGCTCTTCAAAATTCCATTTAGGGTGCTTCTGACTATTCCTGCTGTATTGCTTCAGGCATCTACTTTTAAAAGCATCTTCCCATTGAAGAAAGAATCCAATCAGGAGAGTAGATCTAATCACGTGTCTCCATTCTTGGGGACTGCCAGGGTACTGGAGAATGTTCCTCAAATTAGAGTAGTCCTTTTCCATGGGAAACATGTGAGAAGAAGTCCAGAAAGTCCCAGTGGAAATCCCCATGCATACCCAAGGTCTACGATCACGGTCATAAAGAACCTAATTGTGGCCCAGAGAAAAATGTAGTCCTTTTCCTCAGGAAACATGGGAGAGGGAATCCAGAAACTCTAAGGAGAAATCTCAGTGCATCTCCCAAGCTCTATGATTAGGGTCACAAGAAACCAAAGTTCCCGGTCAGGGAAACAAAGTGTGGCCCAGAGCAAAATGTTCCAGAGACAGAGTAACTGTCTCATGATGAAAAAGTAGAGGCTTTGGCAAACCTCTTCATAAGCAGAAGAGAAGACCATAGTGCATAGGTAGGCAAAGTCTTCACTTATCTGGGAGTTGCGCAGGTCTGGTCCCATGTTGTAGGCACCATATGTTGTTTTCGATGGGCTGGCTTCTCAGGTGGGTAACAGATGACCAGGGACTCATGGTTGAGCTGTAGGCAGTATCTCTTTATTCATGCAGGATGCAGTGCAATCTATACCAAGCTAGACTAAAACTAACACAACTACCAACTAACTAAAACGAACAATGTTGTCCTTACATACTTTCCAAGTAGGGTGTAAACAAGATGTGACATACAGAGGGTGGAGAGAAAAGTGACTGGTGAAAATCAGGGTGTGACAAGGAGAGGGGTCGGAGCAGGCAAGAATTCTACCACTGAACCACCAATGCCCTGGAGGGAGGGTGGTGCTTTATGTAAATGTAAAAGTGATTTATGTAAATAGACCACAGCAGTGGTTATGTAAATAGAATACAGTAGTTATGTAAATAGAATACAGTGTTAAGCAGGGGGTATTAAACTAATGAAACAGAAGGGGTTTTTAGAAGCATACCAACAAGGAACCATCACCAAAACAGATAAGGAAAGAAATATATACATCACACATCAGATAAAGGGCTAATAAGCAAGATAAATGGTTTTAAAAACTCAGTAATAAACAAATAAAAACACTAAGAAATGAGAAAAAGAACAGAACAGATTTCCAAAGAAGCTATTCAGATGGCCAACAGGCATATGAAAAAAAATGTTCAAAATCACTGGTTATCAGAAAAATACAAATCAAGACAACAATGAGATACCATTTTAAGAATGGCCTACATCACAAAGGATGGTAACAAAGTGCCTTAAGGATGTAGAAAGACAGAATGTGGAGAGACAGGAACCCTCCTACATTCTTACAGTAATGGGAATACAAATTACTGCAGTCCTGTGTAAAACAGTTTGGAGATTCCTAAAAAATATTAAAAATCAAATGCCATATGACCCAGCAACTCCCCTCCCAGACATCTATTCAAAGGACTCAGAAATACTTATTCAAAAAGACCTATGCATTTTTTTGCTCATAACAGTGCTGTTTGCAATAACCAATATTTGGAAATAACCGAAGTGTCCAACAACTAATGATGATAAGAGAAGTGTGGAAGGGTTCCTGGAAGATGGCGGACTGAGAAGCCACTAGCGGCGTGAGCTCTGATCACATCTTCTGGAAACCAGTGGACTCTCTATGTGTGTATCTCTGCTCTAGTTCCCTCTACCCTCTTGTTACCCCTAGAATATACAGTGGATAGTAGATTTGCATAACTGTCTATCCTTGCTATCCTCTCTTTCTTTTCTCTTTCTTCACTGGGATTTGGTTACTATTATTTCATGAACTAGAGAAATTGTTTGGCTAACTGGTAACGATTAAACTACTTCAATACTTACTTCAGTTGCTACTGTAATTCCTGAGGTTGGTGTGTGCAATTGTCATAAAGGTATTTAGTACAGTGTTACTTGTACTCAAGACACAACAACTGAGGAAGAACACAGCATAAAAAAAACACATAAATAAAAAAAAATGGGTACATCAAAAACAAATAAAACTGCTACCCCAATGAATGAAGACAAGAGACCAGAAGAAACTACAAATCAGCCAGAAGTAACCATAGATAAGAAAAGTATGCAAGCAATAATAAACTTATTAATCACAGAAATGAAAACAACATTGGAGGAAAGGAATGGCAGTATTAGGGAAACAACAGTAGAGACCGCTAAGGAAAATACTGATTATCTTGAGGCAATCAGAGAACTGAAAGCTGAAATAGCTGTAATGAAGAAAGAAGCTGAGGCAAGGGAAAGCAGACTAACAGAAGCAGAAAACAGAATTAGTCAGACAGAGGATGAGCTAGAGAAAACTAAGAAAGAAGTGAAAGAGCTTAAAAAGAGATTGAGAGACATTGAAAACAACAACAGAGACATATGGGATGATCTCAAAAGAAGTAACATTCGTATAATTGGCCTGCCAGAGGAAGAAAGAGAGGAAGGGGAAGCAAACATTCTAGAGGAAATAATAGAAGAAAACTTCCCAGACCTGAATAACAGAAAGGATATCAAGATTCAAGTGCCCAGAGAGTACCAAATAGAATCAAACCAGACCTGAAGACACCAAGACACATCATAGTCACAATGAGAAGAAGTAAGGATAAAGAAAGGATCCTAAAGGCTGCAAGAGAGAAACAAAAAGTCACATACAAGGGAAAACCCATAAGATTATCTGCAGACTTCTCCACTCAAACTCTAAAAGCCAGAAAGAAGTGGCAAGATATCTATCGAGCCCTGAATGAAAAAGGGTTTCAACCAAGGATAATATATCCTGCTATACTTTCATTCAAACTAGATGGAGGGATCAAAACTTTCTTAGATAAACAACAGTTAAAGGAGGCAACCATCACCAAGCCGGCCCTGAAAGAGGTACTAGAAGACCTCTTATAAACAAGAACATCACTATAATACTTGCAATATATCAGAGTAAACAAATCGTTTTTTAGAACAATGGCACTACAATAGATTAAATCCATAATATCAATAAATGTCAATGGCTTAAACTCACCCATCAAAAGGCACAGGATGGGAGGATGGATAAGAAAACATAACCCAACTATATGCTGCTTGCAAGAATCCCATCTGTCACAACAAGATAAACACAGACTTAAAGTGAAAGGATGGAAAACTATCATATAGGCTAACGGACCACAAAAAAGGGCAGGAACAGCCATTCTCATCTCAGACACGATAGATTTTAAATTAAATAAAGTAGTAAAAGATAGGCAAGGATATTACATAATGATTAGAGGATCAATCAGCCAAGAAGACTTAACAATTATTAACATCTATGCACCCAATGAGGGACCATCTAAATACATTAAGCATCTACTGAAAGAATTTCAAAAATACATCAATAGTAATACAATAATAGTGGGAGACTTCAATACCCCACTCTCACACTTAGACAGATCAACAAAGCAGAGAACCAATAAAGATACAAGAGAATTGAATGAAGAGATCGACAGACTAGACCTCTTGGACATTTTCAGACTCCTCCATCCCAAAAAAAACTGGAATACACCTTCTTTTCAAATCCACATAACACATACTCAAGGATAGACCACATGTTAGGCCACAAAGACAGCATCAATAAATTCAAGAGCATTGAAATCATCCCACGTATCTTCTCAGACCACAGTGGAGTAAAACTAACTTTTAACAACAAACAGAAAATTATTAAAAGACACAGAATTTGGAAACTAAACAACATGCTCTTAAAGAACCACTGGGTCAGAGAGTCACTCAAGCAGGAAATTCAAATGTTCCTGGAAACTAATGAAAATGAAGACACAACCTATCAAAATATTTGGGACACAGCTAAAGAAGTACTGAGAGGGAAACTTATAGCCTTACAATCATATATTAAACACTAAGAAGAAGCTCAAATGAACGACCTTACTGCACACCTCAAGGACTTAGAGGAAGAGGAACAAAGGAACCTTAAAGCAACCAGAAGGACAGAAATCACTAAAGTTAGAGCAGAAATAAACAACATCGAAAATAAGAGAACCATACAAAAGATCAATGAAGTCAAATGTTGGTTCTCAGAAAGATTAAACAAAATTGACAAACCCCTAGCCAGACTCACCAAACAAAAAAGAGAGAAGACTCAAATTAATAGAATTGTAAACGATGGAGGAGATATCACAACTGACACCACAGAAATCCAGAGAATCCTGTGAAATTTCTATAAAGAACTATATGCCACCAAGATAGAGAATCTGGAAGAAATGGAACAATTCCTAGAAACCTATGCCCTTCCAAAACTGAACCAAGAAGAACTAAAAAATCTAAATGCACCAATCACAGACAAAGAAATTGAAACCGTTATTAAGAATCTCCCCAACAACAAAAGTCCTGGACCAGATGGCTTCACAAACGAATTCTACAAAACCCTCAGGAAACAGTTAATACCCATACTTCTTAAGCTATTCCATAAGATTGAAGAAACAGGAATACTCCCTTCCACCTTTTATGAAGCCAACATCACCCTGATACCAAAAGATGATAGGGACAGAACAAAAAAGGAAAACTACAGACCAATATCTCTGATGAACACAGATGCCAAAATATTAAAAAAGGTCTTGGCCAACCGGATACAGCAACACATCAAAACGATTGTTCATCACGACCAAGTGGGATTCATCCCAGGAATGCAAGGCTGCTTCAACATCCATAAGTCAATCAATGTCATTCACCACATCAATAAAAGCAAAGCCAAAAACCACATGATTATCTCAATAGATGCAGAGAAAGCCTTTGACAAAATCCAACACCCATTCATGCTGAAAACTCTACAAAAAATGGGAATAGATGGGAAATTCCTCAAGATAGTGGAGTCTATATATAGCAAACCTACAGCCAACATCATACTCAATGGATAGAAGCTGAAAGCATTCCCCCTCAGATCGGGGACTAGACAGGGCTGTCCACTGTCACCGTTACTCTTCAACGTAGTATTGGAAGTTCTTGCCATAGCAATCAGGCAAGAGAAAGAAATCAAAGGAATACAGATTGGAAGGGAAGAAATCAAGCTCTCACTATTTGCAGATGATATGATAGTATACATAGATAGACCCAAAGAATCCAGTAGAAAATTACTGGAAGTTATTAGGCAATATAGCAAGATATCAGGCTACAAAATCAATGTACAAAAATCAGTCGCATTTCTTTATGCAAACACTAAATCTGAAGAAGAAGACATCCAGAAATCACTCTAATTTACTGTTTCAGCAAAATCAATCAAATAACTAGGAATAAAGTTGACCAAAGAAGTGAAAGACTTGTATGCTGAAAACTATGAGTCGCTACTCAAGGAAATAGAAACTGATACCAAGAAATGGAAAGATATCCCATGCTCATGGATTGGAAGAATAAACATCATCAAAATGAATATTCTCCCCAGAGCCATATACATATTTAATGCAATACTCATCAAAATTCCACCAAGCTTCTTTAAGAGAATAGAACAAACACTACAATCATTTATCTGGAACAAGAAAACACCTAGAATTGCCAAAACCATCTTGAGGAAAAGAAACAGAAATGGAGGCATCACACTTGCAGACCTTAAACTATATAATAAAGCCATCATCATCAAAACAGCATGGTACTGGAACAAAAATAGGCACACAACCAGTGGAACAGAATTGAAAGCCCAGAAGTAAATCCCAACACCTATGGGAATCTAATCTTTGATAAGGGGGCCCAAAGGATTAAATGGAAAAAGGAGGCTCTCTTCAATAAATGGTGCTGGGAAAACTGGGTTGTAACATACAGAAGAATGAAATTGAACCACTTTATCTCACCAGAAACAAAAATCAACTCCAAATGGATCAAAGACCTGGATGTTAGACCAGAAACAATCAAATACTTAGAGGAAAACATTGGTAAAACACTTTCCCACCTACACCTCAAGGACATCTTTGATGAATCATACCCAATTGCAAGGAAGACTAAAGCAGAAACAAACCAATGGGACTACATCAAATTGAAAAGCTTCTGCACATCCAAAGAAACTATTAAACAAACAGAGAGACCCCTCACAGAATGGGAGAAGATCTTCACATGCCAGACATCAGACAAGAAACTAATCACCAAAATACATAAAGAGCTCAGCAAACTTAGCACCAAAAAAGCAAATGACCCCATCCAAAAATGGGCAGAGGATATGAACAAAACATTCACCTCAGAGGAGATCCAAAAGGCTAACAAACATATGAAAAACTGCTCTAGGTCACTGATTGTCAGAGAAATGCAAATTAAGACAACACTAAGATACCACCTCACTCCTGTAAGAATGGCATACATCAAAAAGGACAGCAGCAACAAATGCTGGAGAGGATGTGGGGACAGAGGAACCCTTTTACATTGCTGGTGGGAATGTAAATTGGTCCAGCCTCTGTGGAGAGCAGTCTGGAAAACTCTCAGAAGGCTAGACATGGACCTTCCATATGATCCAGTAATTCCTCTCCTGGGATTATACCCCAAGGACTCCATAACACCCAACCAAAAAGAGGTGTGTACTCCTATGTTCATAGCAGCACAATTCATAATAGCTAAAACCTGGAAGCAACCCAGGTGCCCAACACCAGATGAGTGGCTGAGAAAGCTGTGGTATATATACACAATGGAATACTATGCAGCTATCAAGAACAATGAACCTACCTTCTCTGACCCATCTTGGACAGAGCTAGAAGGAATTATGTTAAGTGAGCTAATTCAGAAAGATAAAGATGAGTATGGGGTGATCCCACTCATCAATAGAAGTTGAGGAAGAAGATCTGAAAGAGAAACTAAAAGCAGGACCTGATCAAATTGTAAGTAGGGCACCAAAGTAAAAACCCTGTGGTGAAGGGTAGACATGCATCTTCCTGGGCCAGTGGGGGGTGGGAGTGGGTGGGAGGGATGGGTCACAGTCTTTTGGTGGTGGGAATGGGGTTTATGTACACTCCTAGCAAAATGTAGACATATAAATCAGTAGTTAATTAATATGAGGGGGGAAAATCAGTTGTATGTCTCAAAGTTTCTCAAAACACAAACTGAATCTTTTTAATATATAGGCTGTGTATTTGATATGCGGACTCTCTCAAAAGCCTAGACCAAGTAGATTAGAAACATCCAATAGCACAGCTATATACAAGATACTGGATACTGTACAGCAAACCATAACAAAATGACTTTTCAAAGTTTACCCAATTACCAAATAATGTGATGATAACATTAACTATCGATTGTCTTTTTGAACCCTAAGACAGCAGGAACCTCACATCTCCACTATAGAGCCCCTACTTCCCCCAGTCCTGGAACCCTTGGACAGGGCCCACTTTCCCCTATGCGTCTCCCAATCCAAACCAAATAATATTGCATACGCCGATCACAACCTAACCAATGCAACGATTGCCACCTCAACATGCTTCACCTCAGACTGCGTCCAGAGACTTCACATGTGGAATGACAACCCTTCAGCTTCATTACTCGGGTGAGACCTTTCCTTTTATAGTACACTCTAATTTCATCTCAGGTAATTCACTTTCTAACAAAGTCCCATAACCTAGATATACACCAGTTTCTGTGAGAGAGAGCTTATGTGCACACGTATCCATAAACTACTGCAAAATATATACCGGAAAGCAGAAGTACATTAGAGTTTGCAGTGAGTACCTCCCTAACACTTCCTCTCCACTATTCCAAGCTTGGGATCCATGATTGCTCAACAATTTGTTTGGCTTCGTATGTTAACTCTCTTTTCAATCACCAGGTTCTAGATGCCACCAGGATGCTGGCCAGACTTCCCTGGATTGAAGACCCCAACAATGTGTCCTGGAGCTCTGCTTCCCCAGAGACACACCTTACTAGGGAAAGAGAGAGGCAGATTGGGAGTATGGACTGACCAGTCAATGCCCATGTTCAGCGGGGAAGCAATTACAGAAGCCAGACCTTCTACCTTCTGCAACCCTCAATGACCCTGGGTCCATGCTCCCAGAGGGCTAGAGAATGGGAAAGCTATCATGGGAGGGGGTGGGTTATGGAGATTGGGTGGTGGGAATTGTGTGGAGTTGTACCCCTCCTACCTTATGTTTTTGTTCATTAATCCTTTCTTAAATAAAAAATTAAAAAATAAATAAATAAATAGAAAAAAAGAAGTGTGGCATATATACATAATGGGATACTACATAGTTTTAAGAAATGATGATATATTCTCCTTTGTTACAACATGGATGGAACTAGAGGGAATCATGCTGAGAGATAATTTAGAAGGATAAGAACAAGTCACTTACTAATGAGCTCTAAGAAACAAAGCAAAGGCTCATGCAGGGTGAATCCATAATGGGGTGGAGAGAAGCTAGGAGGTCTATTTTAGGTATGTTCCTAGGGGCCCATGACTTTAGTAATTTTGTGCTTGATTTTGATACCTAACCTGCAGGTGAACTAAAAATATTGTCTGGGAAGATGGTTTCAGAGTTAGGGCTAGGTAGCTGGATATGGGCAGAGATTAGCTCCCAAACATGAGGAAATAAATACCATTTACTGTTTACCCTATCATCTGACCCAGGGCCCATAAATATTCCTGTTTAGCAAAGGAGCCTGTGTAACCTCTGAGTCCCTGTCAGTCTGAGCTCACAGTCCATGGTCACAGCTGGGAACATTCTAGGCTACACTCATTTCAGGACCTGTCTGCCTGGAGTGGCAGAGTAGAAAGGCCCAGCCTTGCTTCAGAAGGTGGGGCAGCCCCTACCATTGCTGCTCTGCAGTGAGGGCAAGGACCTAGAGAGGCACATAAGAGGAATGTGGGTGATGTTTCTGATGGAAGTGAACAGTGCTGGGCAGGGTAGATAGCATAATGGTTATCCAAAGAGAGTCTCATGCCTGAGGCTCCAAAAGTACCAGGTTCAATCTCCCACACCAGCATAAACCAGAGATGAGCAGTGCTCTGATGACAAAGAAAGAAAGAGAGAGAGAGAGAGAGAGAGAGAGAGAGAGAGAAAAGTGATCAGGGGAGTTGGGCAGTAGTGCAGCAGGGTAAGCGCACATGGCTCAAAGCTCAACGACCGGCTTAAGGACCCCAGTTCAAGCCCCCGGCTCCCCATCTGCAGGACAGTTGCTTCACAAGCAGTAAAGCAGGGCTGCAGGTGTCTAGCTTTCTCTCCCCCTCTCTGTCTTCCCCTCCTCTCTCCATTTCTCTCTGTCCTATCCAACAGCAATGGTATCAATAACAACAATAATAATAACCAAAATGATAAAAGAAAGAAAGGAAGGAAGGAAGGAAAGAAAGAAAGAAAGAAAGAAAGAAAGAAAGAAAGGAAAAAAAAACAAGGGCAATGAAAGGGGGGGAAGTCTCCAGGAGCAATGGATTCAGGTTGCAGACACCAGCAATAACCCTGGAGGCAAAACAAAAGAGAAAAAAAAGAGAAAGAAAAAGAAGGATCAGTGCTGGTGAAGAGAGGGATCTCTTAGAAGACTAGGCTCATCATCTATGTGGGAATCCAAGGATTCCCTGACTAGATCCCCAGATGGTATTCACCAAAAAGTGAGCCAGCCTCTTACTGTTTTAATGGATTTTTTTCTGTGTGTTTATTTGCTTGTTTTTATTGCCAGCAGGGTTATCACTGGGGTTTGATATTGGCACTATGAATCCATGGTTCCTATTGGCCTTTTTTTCTCCCTTTTTTTCTTTTCCTTTTATTTCTACTTGACAGGACAGAGAGAAATTGAGTGAGATGAAGAGATAGAGAGCGAGAGAGAAAAAGATACATCTGCAGACCTGCTCCTCCACTCACGAAGCATCCTCCCTATAGGTGGGGAGCAGGGGCTGGAAACTGGACACTTAGCAGGTGATATATGTGCTTACCTAGGACCACCACCACCAGACCCCCAATGGATGTTCTCTAGTAGGTGGACTGCACTAAAAGTCCCAAAAGTAGGGCATTGTTAGTCATGCCCTGATGTGATATCATAGGAGGTAGAAGAAATCATCAACGAAATATCTGCCCTCTATCAAGCTTGCAAGTAATACTTTATAACTTACCAGCAACTTTTGGGAAATATAGTATATAGAACAAGTTAAATCATGCCATAAGGTAAAAATGAGCTAAATCCAGAATGCAAATGTTCCTTGAGTAAATGACTCCACTTATTCAAAAAAATAGAAAAAGAAGGTAACAGAAATTTGAGAAATAAAACAAGTTTATGTAATATACAGACTTATTTACTGAGCTATGTTCTAACAAATCACCACAAATTTAGTGGATTAAAACAACAGATTTATTCTGATATAAATGTATCATCTTTGGAACAGCAATCTGGATACTATAGGCAGCCAGTGGGACTTAAGCTATGTTGGAATTGAGGGATTGATAGACACCTGGGGGATGGGAGTGGTGTGCTAGGTGGGTGAGGAAGTGAGAAGCAGAATCAAACAATCAATCAATAAATGTATTGTCTTCTAGCAGTCAGAAATCCAAAAATGGGCCTAACAGGGCTACGTCCAAGAGGGTGAGACAGCATTAACCCTTGAGGCTTTGTGAAAAATCAATTCCTTGCCTTTTCTATCTTCTGAAACTGCCCACAGTCCTTGGCTAGTGACACCACACTATGACAACACTCATACATCTGTCTCCACCATTAACCCCTTCTCTGACTTGGAGCTTCCTACCTCACTCATATAAGGGTCCTTCTGATCACATTTAGCACATTCAAGTAATCCAAAATAATGTTTCCATTTCAATATTCTTTGGTTAATAACCTCTGAAAAATTTCTATGGTTTTGACAAGCTCTGGTCTAAAAAAAAAAATTCTATGGCCATATAAGGTAATTTATTCAAAGCTTCTAGAGAATAGGATATGGACACTAAATAAAATTTGACCAGATAGTAGGTATCATATATAGGAACTGTTTTGCTTTGCTTTGAACCACCAGGGACCTCAGTGCTTGCAATGACAACTCTTCCATTCCCGGCAGGCTTTTTTTCTCCATTTTTCTATCTTTTATATAGAAGGTGAGAAATTAAATATATATGAAGAGAGACACGCTTGTGAAGCCTCCCCACTGGAGGTGGAGGTCAAGGGTTGAATCCTGATCTTTGCCTGTTATAATGTGAACATCCATGTCCAGCAGAGAAGCAATCACAGAAGCCAGACCTCCCACCTACTGCACCCATAATGATCCTGGGTCCATATTCCAAGAGGGATAAAGAACAGGGAAGCTGCCAGTGGAGGGGGGGGATAGAGAACTGTATCCCTGTTATCCTATTATCTCGTTAATCATTACTAAATCACTAATAAAATTAAATTAAAACAAAAAATAGTTGGATCCTTGGCATCACCATAAGCCAGGCCTGAGCAGTGCTCTGATTTAAAAAAAAAAAAAATTTGGATGAACTAGACTTCAGGATAGTTTTCTCTTTAATAATGTGTATGCTTAGCAGTGGTGAACCTACTTGAACACACATGTTACAATCTGCAAGGACCTCGGTTCAAGGCCCTGGTCCCCACCTGCAGTAAGAAAGCTTTGTGAGGAGGATTCCAGAAGATGGCGGAATGAGAAGCTACTAGTAGCTTGAGCTCCAACCACATCTACTGGAAACGGTAGGATTTTTTGCCTTTAGTAGGCCAGTCAATAAGGGGTCCTAGTGGTGAAACCAAAAGGTGACTATAACTCAATTTGGGTTAGAAAATAGAGTATAAATAAGGGGAAATTTTTTTCTTTTAAATTATTATTCCCGAAGTGCACCCCCTCCCCCCACCACCCCATAACCAGTCCCTGGAGACCAGAGATCTGCTCCTAGCAGGCTACCCTGCTGAGCTTCTTTCTTTACCAAGATTCCTGTCCCACCAGGGGGTGTCATTCATTCTAATTCTATTCCCTTCTGAAACCTTTGGCCTTTTTTCTTTCTAAGTAGCCAACCAGCTGCCTCTGCTCAGGGGGCCTGAGGCAATCTGGAGCCATCCAAGCTGAAGACAGGACAGGTTTTTCACTCTGTTCTGTTTTATTATCAATACAAGATAAACGCATACCCCTTTCCCCCACCTTCAGGTTGACCAGAATTAACTCTTAGTATATTTTCCATTGCTAGGGGACTGGGTGTCTTATTCACTGCTAAAATAACTTGTTTCATCTTTCCTACCACCCCTACCCATTCTCTCCTTCCCCCACGCATAGCTAATTAAATAATAATAAATAAATAAATAACTCTTTCCTTTCACTGCTCTTTTATTACTGTTCTTTTTCTTATCTTTTTCTTTTTCTCTCTTTCTTTTTGCTTCTTTTTCTAATTCTTGTCATCCTTTCTTACTTCCTCCTTCAGCTTTCTGAATTCACTGATACATGTTTGGGAATTATTTTGGGGAAGAAATCTGACTCAGAGTGGACTCTCTCTGCGTGTATCTCTGCTCTACTTCCCTTTCTCCTTTAACTACACCTAGAATATACAGTGGATAGTAGAGTTGCATAACTTGTCTATTCCTGCTACTCTGTCTAGTCCTGAGGGTTTGTTGTTGTTGTTCTTCTTGTTGTTGTTTTTTCTTTCTTAACAATCAGCAACCTCTGCTCAGAAAGATTGAGGCAAACTGGGACAGGTTTTTTACCCTTCTCTATTTTATTATTAATATTACATAAAGGTGTATCTCTTTCCCCCCCCTCCTTTAGGTTGACCAGAATTAACTCTTAGGTATCTTTCATTGCTAGGGGACTGGGCATCTTATCCATTGTGAGAGGAACTTGTTACACTACTCCTAACTCCTCTACAGACTCTGCCCTTCTCCCTCCTCCTAGCTAATTAAAAAATAAAATTAATTAATCAATTAAAAATCTTTCCTTTCACTGCTCTTTTATTACAGCTCTTTTTCTAATCTTTTTTCTTTTCACTCTCTTGTTTGTCTTTTTTTTATCTTGTCTTCCATTTCTTCCTTCCTTCTTCTTTGTCTTTCTGAATTCACTGACATTCACTTGAGAATTATTTTGGGAAGAAATCTGACTCAGAGTGGATGCTCTATGTGTGTATCTCAGCTCTACTTACCTTTCTCCTCTTGATACCCCTAGAATATACAGTGAATAGTAGATTTGCCTAATTGTCTATTCTTGCTATCCCGTCTATCCTTTCTCTTTCTTCTTCAATTGGACTTGGTTGCTATTTTTTCATTGACTGGAGACATTGTTTGGCTAGCTGGTAGTGATTAAACTGCTTCAATCCTTGCTTCAGTTGCTATTATAATTCCTGAGATTACTGATTGCATTTGTCATAAAGATATTCAGTACAGTGTTGCTTGTACTAAAAACACAACAACTGAGGAACAACAGAAAATAAAACTAAGAAACACAAAAATCAAAAAAATGGGTAGATCAAAAACAAATAAAACTGCTACTATAATGAAGACAAGAGCACAGAAGAAACTACAAATCAGCCAGAAGTAACCATAGATAAGAAAAGTATGCAAGCAATAATAAACTTATTAATCACAGAAATGAAAACAACATTGGATGAAAGGAATGGCAGTATTAGGAAACAACAGTTGAGACCTCCAAGGAAAATGCTGATTATCTTGAGGCAATCAGAGAACTGAAAGCTGAAATAGCTGTAATGAAGAAAGAAGCTGAGGCAAGGGAAAGCAGACTAACAGAAGCAGAAAACAGAATTAGTCAGACAGAGGATGAGCTAGAGAAAACTAAGAAAGAGGTGAAAGAGCTTAAGAAGAGATTGAGAGACACTGAAAACAACAACAGAGACATATGGGATGATCTCAAAAGGAGTAACATTCGTATAATTGGCCTGCCAGAGGAAGAAAGAGAGGAAGGGGAAGCAAACATTCTAGAGGAAATTATAGAAGAAAATTTCCCAGACTTGAATAACAAAAAGGACATCAAGATTCAAGAAGCCCAGAGAGTTCCAAACAGAATCAACCCAGACCTGAAGACACCAAGACACATCATAGTCACAATGAGAAGAAGTAAGGATAAAGAAAGGATCCTAAAGGCTGCAAGAGAGAAACAAAAAGTCACATACACGGGAAAACCCATAAGACTATCAGCAGAATTCTCCACTCAAACCCTAAAAACCAAAAGAGAATGGCAAGATAACTATCGAGCCCTGAATGAAAAAGGGTTTCAACCAAGGATAATATATCCTGCTAGACTTTCATTCAAACTATATGGAGAGATTAAAACCTTCTAAGCCAAACAACAGTTAAAGGAGGCAACCATCACCAAACTGGCCCTAAAAGAGGTTCTAAAGACCTCTTATAAACAAGAACATCACTATAATACTGGCAATATATCAGAGCAAACAAAAATTTGTTGAACAATGGCACTACAATACATTAAATCAATAATACCAATAAATGTCAATGGCTTAAACTCACACATCAAAAAGCACAGAGTGGAAGGATGGATCAGAAAACATAACCCAACCATATGCTGCTTGCAAGAATCCCATCTGACAAAACAAGATAAACACAGACTTAAAGTGAAAGGATGGAAAACTATCACACAGGCTAATGGACCACAAAAAAAGGCAGGAAAAGCCATTCTCATCTCAGACACAATAGATTTTAAATTAAATAAAGTAATAAAAGATACGCAAGGACATTACATAATTATTAGAGGATTAATCAGCCAAAAAGATTAAACAATTATTAACATCTATGCACCCAATGAGGGACCATCTAAATACATCAAGCACCTACTGAAAGAATTTCAAAAATACATCAATAGTAATACAATAATAGTGGGAGACTTTAATACCCCACTCTCACACTTAGATCAACAAAGCAGAGAATCAACAAAGATACAAGAGAATTAAATGATGAGATTGACAGACTAGACCTCATGGACATTTTCAGAGTCCTTCACCCAAAAAAACTGAAATACACCTTCTTTTCAAATCCACATAACACATACTCAAGGATAGACCACATGTTAGGCCACAAAGACAGCATGAATAAATTCAAGAGCATTGAAATCATCCCACGTATCTTCTCAGACCACATTGTAGTAACTAACATTTAACAACAAACAGAAAATTATTAAAAGACACAGAATTTGGAAACTAAACAACATACTCCTTAAGAAACACTGAGTCAGAGAGTCACTCAAGCAGGAAATTCAAATGTTCCTGGAAACAAATGAAAATGAAGACACAAGCTATCAGAATCCTTGGGGCACAGCTAAAGCAGTATTGAGATGGAAACTTATAGCCATACAATCACATATTAAACAACAATAAAAAGCTCAAATGAATGACATTACTGCACACCTAAAGGACTAAGAGGAAGAGGAACAAAGGAACCCTAAAGCAACCAGGACAGAAATCACTAAAATTAGAGCAGAAATAAACAACATAAAAAATAAGAGAACCATACAAAAGATCAATGATGCCAAATGTTGTTTTTTTTGAAAGATTAAACATAATTGACAACCCCCTAGCCAGACTCACCAAAAAAAAAGAGAGAAGACTCAAATTAATAGAATTGTAAATGATGGAGGAGATATCACAACTGACACCAAAGAAATCCAGAGAATCAAGAGAAACTTCTATGAAGAAATATACGCCACCAAGATAGAGAATCTGGAAGAAATGGAACAATTCCTAGAAACCTATGCACTTCCAAAACTGAACCAAGAAGAACTACAAAACCTAAATGCACCAGTCACAGACAAAGAAATTGAAACCATTATTAAGAATCTCCCCAACAACAAAAGTCCTGGACCAGATGGCTTCACAAACGAATTCTACAAAACCTTCAGGAAACAGTACCCATACTTCTTAAGCTTTTCCATAAGACTGAAGAAACAGGAATACTTCCTTCTGCCTTCTAGGAAGCCAACATCACCCTGATACCAAAAGCTGATAGGGACACAACAAAAAAGGAAAACTACAGACCAATATCTCTGATGAACATAGATGCCAAAATATTAAACAGGATCCTGGCCAACCGGATACAACAGCACATCAATAAGATTGTTCATCACAACCAAGTGGGAATCATCCCAGGAATGCAAGGCTGTATCAACATCTGTAAGTCAATCAATGTCATTCACCACATCAATAAAAGAAAAGCCAAAAACCACCTGATTATCTCAATAGATGCAGAGAAAGCCTTTGATAAATCCAACACCCATTCATACTCAAAACATTCCAAAAAAATGGGAATAGATGAGAAATTCCTCAAGATAGTGGAGTCTATATATAGCAAACCTACAACATCATACTCAATGGACAGAAGCTGAAAGCATTCCCCCTCAGATCGGGGACTAGACAGGGCTGTCCACTGTCACCATTACTCTTCAACATAGTATTGGAAGTTCTTGCCATAGCAATCAGGCAAGAGAAAGAAATCAAAGGAATACAGATTGGAAGGGAAGAAGTCAATCTCTCACTATTTGCAGATGATATGATAGTATACATAGAAAAACCTAAGGAATCCAGCAGAAAACTACTGGAAGTTATTAGGCAATATAGCAAGGTGTAAGGCTACAAAATCAATGTACAAAAATCAGCGGCATTTCTTTATGTGAACACAAAATCTGAAGAAGAAGACATCCAGAAATCACTCCCATTCCCTGTTGCAGCAAAATCATAAAATACCTAGGAATAATGCTGACCAAAGAAGTAAAAGATTTGTATACTGAACACTATGAGTCGCTACTAAAGGAAATAGAAAAGGATACCAAGAAATGAAAAGATATCCAATGCTCATGGATTGAAAGAATAAATATCATCAAAATGAATATTCTCCCCAGAGCCATATACAAATTTAATGCAATACCCATCAAAGTTCCACCAAGCTTCTTTAAGAGAATAGAACAAACACTACAATTATTTATCTGGAACCTGGAAACACCTAGAATTGCCAAAAACATCTTGAGGAAAAGAAACAGAAATGGAGGCATCACACTCCAGTTCTCAAACTATACTATAAAGCCATCATCATCAAAACAGCATGGTAGTGGAACAAAAATAGGCACACAGACCAGTGGAACAAAATTGAAAGCCCAGAAATAAATCCCCACACCTAATCTTTGATAAGGGGGCCCAAAGCATTAAATGGAAGAAGGAGGCTCTCTTCAATAAATGGTGCTGGGAAAACTGGGTTGTAACATGCAGAAGAATGGAATTGAACCACTTTATCTCACCAGAAACAAAAATCAACTCCAAATGGATCAAAGACCTGGATGTTAGACCAGAAACAATCAAATACTTAGAGGAAAACATTGGTAAAACACTTTCCCACCTATACCTCAAGGACATCTTTGGTGAAATAAACCCAACTGCAAGAAAGACTAAAGCAGAAACAAACCAATGGGACTACATCAAATTGAAAAGCTTCTGCACATCCAAAAACTATCACAAAAAAAAGAGACCCCTCACAGAATGGGAGAAGATCTTAACATGACATACATCAGACAAGAAACTAATCACCAAAATATATAAAGAGCTCAGCAAACTTAGCAACAAAAAAGCAAATGACCCCATCCAAAAATGGGCAGAAGATATGAACAAAACATTCACCTCAGAGGAGATCTAAAAGGCTAACAAACATATGAAAAACTGCTCTAGGTCACTGATTGTCAGAGAAATGCAAATTAAGACAACACTGAGATACTACCTCACTCCTGTAAGAATGGCATACATCAAAAAGGACAGCAGCAACAAATGCTGGAGAGGATTTGGGGTAGAGGAACCCTTTTGCATTGCTGGTGGGAATGTAAATTAGTCCAGCCTCTGTGGAGAGCAGTCTGGAAAACTCTCAGAAGGCTAGACATGGACCTTCCATATGATCCAGTAATTCCTCTCCTGGGGTTATACCCCAAGGACTCCATAACACCCAACCAAAAAGAGGTGTGTACTCCTATGTTCATAGCAGCACAATTCATAATAGCTAAAACCTAGAAGCAACCCTGGTGCCCAACAACAGATGAGTGTCTGAGAAAGCTGTGGTATATATACACAATGGAATACTATACAGCTATCAAGAACAATGAACCTACCTTCTCTGACCCATCTTGGACAGAGCGAGAAGGAATTATGTTAAGTGAGCTAATTCAGAAAGATAAAGATGAGTATAGGATGATCCCACTCATCAACAGAAGTTGAGAAAGAAGATCTAAAAGGGAAACTAAAAGCAGGATCAGACTAAATTGAAAGTAGGGCACCAAAGTAAAAACCCTGTGGTGAGGGGTAGACATGCAGCTTCCTGGGCCGGTGGGGGGTCGGGATGGGTGGGTGGGATGGGACACAGTCTTTTGGTGGTGGGAATGGTGTTTATGTACACTCCTAGTAAACTGTAGTCATATAAATCACTAGTTAATTAATATGAGAGGGGCGAAATTAATTGTATCTCGAAGTTTTAAAAACACAAACTGAGTCTTTTTAATATATAGGCTGTGTATCTGATATGCAGACTCTCTCAAAAGCCTAGACCAAGTAGATCAGAAACAACCAATGGCACAGCTATATACAAGATACTGGGTACTATACAGCAAACCCTAACAAAAGGACTTTTCAAAGAGTTTGCAGTGAGTACCCCCCCAACACTTCACATCAGGATGCCGGCCAGGCTTCCCTAGATTGAAGACCCCACCAATGTGCCCTGGAGCTCCGCTTCCCCAGAGACCCACCCTACTAGGGAAAGAAAGAGACAGACTGGGAGTATGGACCGACCAGTCAACGTCCATGTTAAGCGGGGAAGCAATTACAGAAGCCAGACCTTCCACCTTCGGCAACCCACAACGACCCTGGGTCCATGCTCCCAGAAGGATAGAGAATGGGAAAGCTATCAGGGGATGGGATAGGATATGGAGATTGGGTGGTGGGAATTGTGTGGAGTTGTACCCCTCCTATGCTATGGTTTTGTTAATTTATCCTTTCTTAAATAAAAAATAAATTAAAAAAAGAAAGCTTTCTGAGCAGTGAAGCAGTGTTGCAGGTGTCTCTCTGTCTCTCTCCCTCTATATCACCCCTTTCCCTCTAGATTTCTGGCTGTCTCTATCCAATAAATAAATAAAACTAATTAAAAATTTTAAAAAACTAATATGTATACTTAAAAGTGACCACAGTAAAGTTTACTACTCTAAGATATTTTTATTTAATTTTTTATCTATAAAAGGGAAACATTGACTAAATGATATGATAAGAGGGGTACAACTTCACACAATTCCCACCACCAGAACTCTGTATCCCATCCCCTCCCCTGATAGCTTTCCTATTCTTTAACCCTCTGGGAGTATGGACCCAAGGTCATTGTGGGATGCAGAAGGTTGAAGGTCTGGCTTCTGTAATTGCTGTCCTGCTGAACATGGGCATTGACAGGTCGATTCATAGTCCCAGCTGTCTCTCTCTTTCCCTAGTGGGGAAGTGCTCTGAGGAAGCAGAGCTCCAGAACACATTGATGGGGTTGTCTGTCCAAGGAAATCTGGTCAGTATCATGCTAGCATCTGGAACCTGGTGGTTGAAAACAGTTAACATACTCTAAGATATTTTAACATGGTTTGAAAAGGAATGGAGGGGGGAAGAATCTAGTGCTTCCCTTGTACATTATCTTTGAATACTAGTGTGAAACTGTGGTAGAGAAAAATATTAGAATTGCAACTAGCATGTTGATGGTAATCATCATGTATATCAAGGTTAAGCAATTAAACAATTGTAAAGGAATAGGTTTTTTCACTTTAAGAAAGTTACACATAAGAAAAGAAGGACAAAATGAATTCTGTAGAGCTAGATTAGAGCTGGAGACATCTCTGTGAATTCATGTCTAGTATAAATGGCATAGAGATAGCCACAGGTGAACCATGTGAACAGGCACTGGTTAGTATACAAATATATATTCCCTTCCTATCCTCAGTGAGCAGCCTTAGAATCGATCAAATCCCAAAACCAAAGAACAAGCCAAGTATTCATACATTAGTTTTTAAATACCATTTTCCCAGGGATCCCTGGATAAATGGCAGACTCGGGTTGATACAGGGAAAGAAAATAAAAGACAAGGGCCCGGTGATGGTGTAACTGGTTGATCCACACATTGCAGTGTGCAAGGACCTGGGTTCAAGTCCCTGGTCCCCACCTGCAGGGAGAAAGCTTTGTAAATGGTGAAGTAGTGTTGCAGTTCTCTCTGCCTCTGTCCTTCTCTATCACCCCATTCTCTCTTGATTTCTGGATGTTTCTATCAAAAAAAAATAAAGATAACAATAAAAAAAGAAAAGAAAAGATAAACCTGAGACTCAGAGATCATGTACTAAAAATGAATATCCTGGGCCTTGCCTGGATCACATTGATAGGGGAAACAGTTAATTTTATTTATAGACTTTTTTCAAGTTTGGAAGCTACTCTCTGACCTAATCCAGATTTCTAGGCCTATTCTCAACTGTGAAACTATCACCACAGAAAATACATATTTTTTATTTCTTTATTGAGGATTAATGGTTTACAGTTACAGTAACATACACTAGTTTGTACATGCATAACATTTCTACACAACAATACAAGCCCCACTAGGTCCTCCTCTGCCATCATGTTCCAGGACCTGAACCCTCCTCCCAACCCAGAATCTTTTATTTTGCTGCAATACACCAACTCCAGTCCAACTCCTGCTTTGTGTTTTCCCTTCTGATCTTTTTTATTAAACTTATGTTTATGAAAGGATCATTCCATATTCATCCTTCTCTTTCTGCCTTATCTCACTTAACATGATTCCTTCAAGCTCCATATAAGATGGAGGTGAAGAAGATGAATTTACCATTTTTAGTACATGAGTATTAAATGAGTATTTAATACAATGAGTATTTCATTATATATATAGACTACGACCACAACTTGTTCAGCAACTCATCGGTTATTGGACATCTGGATTGGTCCCAGGTTTGGGCTATCACAAATTGAGCTGCTATGAACATAGGTATACACAAATCTTTTTCGATGAGTGTGTTGGGCTCCTTAGGGCAGATGACCATAGGGCTCTGATTCCATCTGGACCCGGAGAGAGAAGAGGACACATGGAAATACCAATAGATGTAGGTGTGACTTAGAAAGGAAGAGAAGGGGACAGGTGGTGTCTCACCTGATAAATCACACATTATAGTGCACAAGGATGCAAGTTTAAGCCCCATCTGAAGAAGGAAAGCTTCACGAGTAGTGAAGCAGTGCTGCAGGTGTCTTTCTCCTTCTCTACCTCTTCCTCCCCTTTCAATTTCTCTATCTTTCCAGTAATAAATAAAAATAGATAAAATAAACAAAATATTAAGAAGGAAAGAAAGAGAATGAAGGGCCATAGGGAGTTAGGGGGAAAATACAGATAAATACAGATAGTTATAGAAATAATAGCTAACCCATTTCTGTGACCATAGGATAACTCCTACAGTCCAATGAGGGAATTAAGACATAAAACCCTGGTGGTGGGAACAGTGTGGAATATTGTCAATCAGTATTAAATCCCTAATAAAATTTTAAATGTCTCTCTCACACACACACAAAAGAGAACCTTATTTGTCTGAGAGACAGGCTCTAACCCCGCAGGAGTCTTTTGGCTTCTAACCCGTGTTCTTTCCCACATCCTGCCCCCCAGCTCCATCACAATTCTCTCCTCCAACCTTGGTGAAAAAAGTCTGGCTACTTGTGGTATGCTGAGGGGTGCTAGGTAGCTAAATGTGGGAGCCTGGAGGGCAGAAGACCCCAGTAATCACAAAGTTTTCTTGTAAGTACGTATGGTCTTTGGGTCTGCCTTAACTTTGAGAGCTTACCCAACACTTTGTAAAGTTCTCTCTCACTGTCATTGATAAAATGACCTTGAATCAGAAAACAGTCTAATGATAAAACTGCGAGTCCACAACAGTCTGGAGAACAGGGTCAGGTTTTAGCTATGCTGTTATTAATCATTACTAACAAGAGTGAGAAAACTGCCCTGGCTTCTTCTAAAATGCCCACCTAGAGCAGTTCTTTAGTGCCTTTCAGGATAGTTCCTCAGAGTGTAGGCTCTGGGGCCGAAATTGTGGTTCTTCTACCTATTAGTTGTATTGTCATGACAAACTGCTTAACCACATGACTGGAAGTAATAGTAACGTATGCAAGTCATTATTGTTATTTTTCCCATAAATTGTTCTTATTCAGCTGTAGCATATTTTGCCATTAATAGATCCAAAAGAATTTTAAAACTTGTATTATGTGAAATCGTACCCTTGTGATAACTTTCAATAAAAATGAGTAAATTTAAAAAAAAAAAAGAGAGAGAGAGAGAGAACCCTGAAGTATATAGAAGTAGATATTAGGGTAGATCACAAAAGGATGGATCATGTTAAAGAGGCCAACCTAAAAGAGGTTTCAATGCCCCAAAGTGGAATAAAACAAGTAACACAGTAACATGTACATATTAGCATGTATAAATGTTCAAACACACAAATATGGAGGGGGTGTGTGTATAAAATTTTCCTCAGGTGGGGCGGAGCCAAGATTATGACTTGGAGGCAGCTGCTGGCATGAGCTCTGACAACAGCAGCCGGATAGGGTAGGATATTACTATCAACAGGATGGTGAATAAGGGATCCTAAGTGTGATACCTCAATTTGGGTTAGAAAACAAGAGGGAAAAGAAAGGAAATCTTCTGATTTTTCCTGAAGTGCACCCTCCCCCCCACACCCCAAACCAGACTCCAAGGGCTGGAGAGATGCTACTAGCAGGCTCCCCGCTGGGCTTTTTTCTTTACCAAGATTCCTCACTCAACAGGGGTGTCATTCCAATTCTTTTCCTATTTGATTTCCTTCTCTCTCTCTCTCTCTCTTTTTTTTTTCTAAATGGAAGGAGCTCTAGTTGAGTAACAAAATATCTGACCAATCAGATGCTCACCCCTACCTGGGAAAGACTACCTGGAGTTTTTTTGTTGTTTTTTTTTTACAATTGGCGGTCTTTGCTCAGGCTGCCTGCATTAATCCTGAGCCTGCCAAGCTGCAGACTGACTGTTGGGTATTTACTCTATTTTATATTCTTATTACTATTATATGTACGTGTGTCCCTCTCCCCCATCCTTCTTCAGGTTAACCAAAATTAACTTTTTTATTGTTTTTTTTTTCCACTGCTAAGTGACTGGCTATCCTGTCCATTGTGAGAGGAAACTGTCTCATTCTACCTCTTCCATTTGCTCTCTCCTTTTTTCCTCCTCCTAGCTAATTAAAAAAAAAAAAACTCCATCCTTTCACTGCTCTTTTTTTTTTCTTGTTCCTATCTTCTTTTCTTCCCTCCTCCTTCTTCTACTTTCTTAATTCACTGATACTTGCTTATGAATTCAGAAAACCCATAAGATTATCAGCAGACTTCACCACTCAAACTCTAAAAACCAAAAGAGAATGGCAAGATTGAGCCCTGAATGAAAAAGGTTTTCAAACAAGGATAATATATCCTGCTAGACTTTCATTCAAACTAGATGGAGTCATCAAAACCTTCTCAGATAGACAACACTTAAAGGAGGCAACCATCACCAAGCCTGCCCTGAAAGAGGTTCTAAAAGACCTGTTATAAACAAGAACATCACCATAATACTTGGAATATCAGAGCAAATAAAAAAATTGTTGAATAATGTCACTACAATACATTAAATCCATAATATCAATAAATGACAATGGCTTAAACTCGCCCATCAAAAGGCACAGAGTGGGAGAATGAATCAGAAAACAAAAACCAACCATATGCTGCTTGTAAGAATCCCACCTGACCCAACAAGACAAATACAGACTTAAAGTGAAAGGATGGAAAACTGAAAGAAATACATAAATACATCAATAGTAATACAATAATAGTGGGAGACTTTAACACCCCACTCTCACACTTAGACAGATCAACAAAGCAGAGAACCAACAAAGAAACAAGAGAACTAAATGAAGAGATGGACAGACTAGACCTCCTGGACATTTTCAGAGTTCTTCACCCCAAAAAACTAGAACACACATTCTTTTCAAATCTACACAACATTTACTCATGGATAGACCACATGTTAGGCCACAGAGACAGCATCAACAAATTCAGGAGCAAAGAAATCATCCCAAGTACCTTCTCAGATCACAATGGAGTAAAGCTAACATTTAATAACAAACAGAAAATTACTTAAAGACACAGAATTTGGAAACTAAACAACATGCTGCTTAAGAACTGCTGGGTCAGAGAGGCATTCAATCAAGAAATTCAAATGGTCATGAAAATGAAGACACAAGCTATCAAAATATTTGGAATACAACTAGATCAGTACTGAGAGGGAAACTCATAGCCATAGAGACACATGTTAAAAAACAAGAAAAAGCTCAAATAAACGACCTTACTGCACACCTGAAGGACTTGGAGGAAGAGGAACAAAGGAACCCTAAAGCAACCAGAAGAACAGAAATCACTAAAATTAGAGCAAAAATAAACAACATCGAAAATAAGAGAACCATACAAAAGATCAATGAAGCAAAATGTTGGTTCTTTGAAAAATTAAACCAGACTGACAAACCCCTAGCCAGACTCATCAAAAAAAAAAAAAAAGGAAGAACACTCACATTAATATAATTGTAAATAATAGAGGAGATATCACAACTGACACAACAGAAATCCAGAAAATCATGCGAAACTTCTATGAAGAACTATATGCCACCAGGCTAGAAATCTGGAAGAAATGGAAAAATTCCTAGAAATATATGCCCTTCCAAAACTGTACCAAAAAGAACTACAAAACCTAAATGCACCAATCACAGACAAAGAAATCAAAACAGTTATTAAGAATCGCCCACCCCCCACAACAAAAGTCCTAGACCAGATGGCTTCACAAATGAATTCTACAAAACCTTCAGGAAACAATTAATACCTATACTTCTAAAGCTCTTCCACAAGATAGAAGAAACAGGAATACTTCCTTCTGCCTTCTAGGAAGCCAACATCACCCTGATACCAAAAGCTGATAAGGACATAACAAAAAAGGAAAACTACAGACCAATATCTCTGATGAACATAGATGCCAAAATAATAAACAAGATCCTGGCCAACCAGATACAGCAGGATATCAAAAAGATTTTTCATCTCGACCAAGTGGGATTTATCCCAGGAATGCAAGGCTGGTTTAGCATATGTAAGTCAATCAACATCACTCACCACATCAATAATAGCAAAGCCAAAAACTACATGATTATCTCAATAGATGCAGAGAAAGCCTTTGAAAAATCCAACACCCATTCATGCTCAAAACATTCCAAAAAATGGGAATAGATAGGAAATTCCTCAAGATAGTGGAGTCCATATATAGCAAGCCTACAGCCAACATCATAATCAATGGACAGAAGCTGAAAGCATTCCCCTTCAGATCAGAGACTAGACAGGGCTGTCCACTATCACCATTACTATTCAATATAATATTGGAAGTTCTTGCCATAGCAATCAGGCAAGAGAAAGAAATCAAAGGAATACAGATTGGAAGGGAAGAAGTCAAGCTCTCGCTATTTGCAGATGGTAAGATATTATACATAGAAAGAACCCAGCAGAAACCTACTGGAAGTTATCAGGCAATATAGCAAGGTGTAAGGCTACAAAATCAATGTACAAAAATCAGTGGCATTTCTTTATGTGAACACAAAATCTGAAGAAGACATCCAGAAATCACTCCCATTCTCTGTTGCAGCAAAATCATAAAATACCTAGGAATAATGCTGACCAAAGAAGTGAAAGAGTTGTATACTGAAAAGTATGAGTCACTATTCAAGGAAATAGAAACTGATACCAAGAAATGGAAAGACATCCCATGCTCATGGATTGGAAGAATAAATATCATCAAAATGAATATTCTCCCCAGAGCCATATACAAATTTAATGCAATACCCATCAAAGTTCCACCAAGCTTCTTTAAGAGAATAGAACTAAAACTACAAACATTTATCTGGAACCTGAAAACACCTAGAATTTCCAAAACAATCTTGAGGAAAAGAAACAGAAATGAAGGCATCACAATCCAGATCCCAAGCTATAAGGCCATCATCATCAAAACAGCATGGTACTGGAACAAAAATAGGCACACAGACCAGTGGAACAAAATTAAAAATCCAGATCTAAACCCCCACACCTATGGACATCTAATATTTGATAAGGGGGCCCAAAGTATTAAATGGGGGAAGGAGGCTCTCTTCAATAAATGGTGCTGGGAAAACTGGGTTGAAACATGCAGAAGAATGAAATTGAACCACTTTATCTCACCAGAAACAAAAATCAACTCCAAATGGATCAAAGACCTGGATGTTAGACCAGAAACTATCAAATACATAGAGGAAAACACTGGTGGAATGTTGGGTAGTATGCCACCTCCCCCTGGCTTCTGCTTAACCATATGCCTATATAGGGATTTACTAATCCAAAGCTTTGGTCTATTTACATAAATCACTTTTACATAAAGCACTCTAGGGCATTGGTGGTTCAGTGATAGGATTCTCACCTGCTCCACCCCCTCCTTGTCACACCCTGATCCCTTCTTTGTCACACCCTGATTTTCACCAGTCACTTTTCTCTCCACCCTCTCTATATCACATCCTGTTTCCACCCTACTTGGAGAGTATAAAAACAGCTGCTCTTCTGATTAAAGACACCTGGAAATTGCTTTCCGGCTCCGAGAGTTCCAGAGTGTATCTCCTGCGGAAGTTGGTGCAGCACGAGTTCCTGATCCCTCTCCCACACAGCAGCCTAGATCAGCTCCAGTTGAGTTCTCTCCAACCCAGAGAGCACTAGCTCGGGAAGAAGTACCCTCAGGCTATCCCGGCAGTGGAACACTTTCCCACCTACACCTCAAGGACATCTTGGATGAAACAAAATCAACTGCAAGGAAGACTAAAGCAGAAACAAACCAGTGGGACTACATCAAATTGAAAAGCTTCTGCACAGCCAAAGAAACTATCACACAAAGAGACCCCTCACAGAATGGGAGAAGATCTTCACATGCCATACATCAGACAAGAGACTAATAATCAAAATATACAAAGAGCTCAGCAAACTTAGCACCAAAAAAGCAAATGACCCCATTAAAAAATGGGCAGAGGATATGAATAAAACATTCACTACAGAGGAGATCCAAAAGGCTACCAAACATATGAAAAATTGCTCCAAGTCGCTGATTGTCAGAGAAATGCAAATTAAGACAACACTGAGATATCACCTCACTCCTGTGAGAATGGCATACATCAAAAAGGACAGCAGCCAACAATTTGTTTGGCTTCATATGTTAACTCTCTTTTCAGTCACCAGGTTCCAGATGTCATCAGGATGCCGGCCAGGCTTCCCTAGACTGAAGACCCCACCAATGTGTCCTGGAGCTCTACTTCCCCAGAGACCCACCCTACTAGGGAAAGAGAGAGACAGACTGGGAGTATGGACCGACCAGTCAACACCCATGTTCAGCAGGGAAGCAATTATAAAAGCCAGACCTTCTACCTTCTGCAACCCACAATGACCCTGGGTCCAGGCTCCCAGAGGGATAGAGAATGGGAAAGCTATCAGGGGAGGGGGTGGGATATGGAGATTGGGTGGTGAGAATTGTGTGGAATTGTACCCCTACTACCCTATGGTTTTGTTAATTAATCCTTTCTTAAATAAAAATAAATAAATAAATAAAATATAAGAAAAGAAAGAAAGGAAAAAAAAAAAAAAAGGACAGCAGCAACAAGGAGACCTTTCCTTTCATGGTAGTCTCTACTTCCATTCCAGGAGGTACACTTCCTAACAAAGTCCCAAAACCTAGATATAGACCAGGTCCCGCAAGATAGAGCATATGTTCACATGTATCTATAAATTAGGGAAAAATATATACCTGAAAGCAAAATACACAATAGTCTGTAGTGAGTTAGTATCAAGTTCATAATGAAATAGTGTCCACTTAGACTTAGATACCCTCCTAGCCTACTTCCTAGTACAGTTCTCTCACTCACTCCAGTGCTAACCTTAGCAAAGCAAGGACTGCAAAAGCTGAAGAAGGGCAAGAGACTGGCATACTTTAATGATGACTCTTTAGTCACTATCAGGCCATTCCACCAGCTGGGGCCCTAATCAGGGAGTCCTGAGATTCCCAAACAGAATTGAAGGGCCTAGACCTCAAATAAATCCCTCTCTCCATTGTTTCCGGTCATCTCTATCAGGAACAACAAAATAGACCCTTTGTGGGTCCCCATAGGACCTTGCCCTCAACCTGGATCAACAATGGTAGAGAATGTTCCATCCTCCGAAGGGAGGATGAACATACTCTATGCTACACCTGAGGAAGATGGGTCAATACTGGGGCAGCATGGAATGTTCCTACTCATGACCACAGAATATGAGCTCAGATCTAGAGGAATGTAAAGGTCACACAGGCTCCTAAGCTAATTATGGGCCCCAGATCACATCAAACTGATGCGGTTTACAGCAATGTTTATACCCCTTTCCCATATTAGGCAGCTACTCTCTTCCCTTATCCAGCTTTCTGGTCCTTTTCCCAGCAATGACATCATCTCCCCAGACAATAATTAGGATTCACCTGCATATCAGATTTCAGGCTCAGGCAAAAAAACAAACAAAAAAACACTAGTATAGCTACAGGCCCTTTGAAATATAACTAAGATATGCCTACTAGCTAGCTACAAAATGGAGGACCCCCCTCCCAATGCTTCTCCTGCACTATTCCAGCCTTCAGGTCCATGACTGTCCAACAATTTGTTTGGCTTTGTATATTAACTCTCTTTTCAGCCACCAGGTTCCAGATACTAACAGGCTGTGACCAGACTTCCCTGGACAGAAAACCCCACCAATTGGCCTTGGAGCTCTGCTTCCCCAGGGCCCTTCCCCACTAGGGAAAGAGAGAGACAGGATGGGAGTATGGATCGACCTGTCAATGCCCGTGTTCAATGAGGAAGCAATTACAGAAGCCAGACTTTCAACCTTCTGCATCCCACAATGACCTTGGGTCCATACTCCTAGAGGGTTAAAGAATAGGAAAACTATCAGGGGAGGGGTTGGTATATGAAGGTCTGGTGGTGGGAATTGTGTGAAGCTGTAGCCCTCTTATCCTATGGTTTTATCAGTGTTTCCTTTTTATAAATAAAAAAATTTCCTCAATAAAATTGAAAGGGAAAATGTTATTTATTGAATCAATTTACATGTGAGATTTATAGCTAAAGAAAAATTCTATAGAAAAAAAATATAGCACCAAGGGACTGGGAAAAAATTGGGGGGGGGTCCCTTTTCCATTTCAAGGAATTTCTAAGTACTATTTCCCATATATCTAATGGAAGATCTTTCTTTAGCTATTCTAAAGATTTATAAAATAGAGTTTGTGAAACCAGTTGATTTAAATATAGGTAAGGGACCTGTGCTCAAGCATAACTATAAAAGGGGAGATTATATTTATGTGTAGGTTCTACTTATGACTTCATTTTGCTAATTCACTTCAGCAATTGATATGAAAAAGTCAAAATACTAAAAATTCTGAAACTACACTGGACTTGAGGATAGTACTATCATTTAGGGAAAATCTCTTTTTTATCTTCACATAAACTATGACTTCCACTTATAGTCTATACAAGCTGTAGCCCACAGTGCTAGAGAGAATTGGCAGAGTGTAATGTGAATACCAAACTCTGATTTAAAATCTTCTATAAAATCATAAATTCTGTATTGCACCAAAGTAAAAGACTCTGGGGTGGGTGGGTGGGGAGAATATAGATCCACGAAGGATGACAGAGGACCTAGTGGGGGTTGTATTGATATATGGAAAACTGGGAAATGTTATGCATGTACAAACTATTGTATTTACTGTCGAATGTAAAACATTAATTCCTCAATAAAGAAATTTTAAAAAATCATAAATTCTAAGATGTAAAGTGAAACTGATTTTGAAAATTGGTTGTATAAAAAGGTATAAAGCTTTACTTTAGCTTTTAATTGCTAATGCTTACATAATTTTTTAAACAATTGAAGTATTGTGCACTTGTTTGAGGGATGAAATTGCAACATTGCTTAGGAATTCTATGGATACTCAGAATAAAGAGCATTGTGTTTAACAACTAAGTTCAGATTAGCTACATTTGACAAACCAAACAAAAACAATAGCATTAATTACAAGTTTGATACTTCCATTTAATCAACAAAGTATTTAGCACAAGGTGCTCAACAAATCACTATTATTAGAGAGGTTTCACCCAACTCAAACTGGGTGTTTTGAATTGCACCAAAGGACTCTGGGAAAGGAAGGAAAGGGACAGGATGAAGGGACATCAGAGTTGTGTTGTATCTTTGTGTTAAAGACTATACTGTAAACTATTAATCCCCAATAATAAATAAATAAATATAAATAAAGGCTTAATTAATATGAGGAATTTATATGTGAAATCTAGAGAACTGAAACACGTGAATTTGCAAAAGAAGAAGGAGGAGAAAAAGAAGAGGAGGAAGAAGAAGAGAAAAGAAACCAGAAGTAAATAAAATGTCTCTAAGACCATGAGAACTATAGTGGTTAGAGCCAAAAGGGTAGAGGCATAGAACTTTGGTGGTGGGTGAATGTGAGATATATCCTGTAATCTTAAAATCTTCTAATGCAACCAGTGCCAACACATGTCTCACTCAGGTCGGTGTCCAGAGACGCCAGGCCTGCAATGTCAGCCCTCCAGCTCCAATACTTTGGTGAGTCCTTTTCTTCTTTTATTTATCATTATTATTATTATTATTATTATTATTATTATTTATTATTATTATTTTGCCTCCAGGGTTATTGCTGGGGCTTGGTGCCTGCACTACGAATCCACTGCTCCTGAAGGCTATTTTTTCCCTTTTGTTGCCCTTGTTGTTTATCCTTGTTGTGGTTATTATTGTTATTGCCATCATTGTTGGATAGGACAGAGAGAAATCAAGAGAGGAAGGAAAAACAGAGAGGAGGAGAGAAAGACAGACACCTGCAGACCTGCTTCACCACTTGTGAGTCGACCCCGCTGAAGGTGGGGAACCAAGGGCTTGAACAGGGATCCCTACACCCATCCTTGTGCTTTGTACCACCTGTGCTTAACCTACTGCACTAAGGCCTGCCTCCCTGGTGACACCTTTTCTAGCTTATGGGACTCCTTAGTTCTATTTTGGGTGGAGCACTTCCTAACAAAGTTACAGAACCTAGATATAGACCAGGGCCCATGACATAGGGCACATGTGCACATGTATCCATAAGTTGGGGAAAACATATACTTTAAAGTAAAAGTGCACAGTAGCCTACAGTGGCTCAATAAGTGCAGGAAGCAAGTAGAAAAAACTAAAAAAGACACCATAAAGTACTTAATCAAATAGTTTCTACTTATAACTAGATACCCTCCTCACCACTCCCTATTTCACTTCCCTCAATCATTCTAAGTCCAGCCATGTCAGAAAGAGTAAGAACTACAAACGTTGGATAAGGGCAAGAAACTGGCATACTTTAATGATGGCCCTTTTGGTCACTACCAGGCCATGCCATCATCCAGGGTACTAGTCAGGGAATTCTGGGATTCCCATATAGATATGATGGGACTAGACCTCTAACAGATCCCCCTCTCCAACACTGGTCATCGCCATCAGAAACAACATCACAAATCCTCTTGTGGGCCTCTCCAGTACCTTGTCCTCAATGTAGAACAACAGTGATAGAAA
The DNA here is from genome assembly GCF_950295315.1 of Erinaceus europaeus. NCBI lineage: Eukaryota > Metazoa > Chordata > Mammalia > Eulipotyphla > Erinaceidae > Erinaceus > Erinaceus europaeus. Next base: position 36,239,346 of record NC_080176.1, read on the forward strand.
CTGTCCCACTCTCCAAAGGGAGACTGGTCTTGAGATGAGTGAGTACAGCCTAGAATATTTCCAGCTATGACCACGGAATGCGAGCTCAGACTAACAGGGATGCAGAGATTACGCAGGCTCCTCTGCTAAATATGAATAGACATGGGCCTGAGGTCAGATCGATGGGTTTTATGGGGTTTACAATTAATGATATTTATATACTGTTCCCATATTTGGGAGCTACTCTCTGCCCTGATCCAACTTTCTAGTCCTATCCTCAATTCTGACACAGTCTTCCCAATGAATGCTCCTAGCCCACCTGCATGTTATCTGTCAGGCTCAGGCAAAAATTAGTAAAGTCATGGACCCCTTGGAATATACTTCCTAGCTTCTTCCAACATGATGGCCCCAAATGTCATCTGTTCTATCCTTACCTTAAGGTTCCTGATTATTCACCAAATTGTTCTGCTTTTTATCTTAATGCTTTTCAGCTACCAAATTGCAGAGGCTACCATGATGCCAACCTGAATTCCCTGGACAGACGACTTTACAAATGTGTCCTGGAATCCCACATCCCCTGAACTCTTCCCCATCAGGGAAAGACAGAAACAGACTGGGAGTATGGATTCACTTATCAATGCCCAGGTCTAGCAGAGAAGCAATTACAGAAGTCAGGCAACCCTCATAATGATCCTGGGTCCATACTCTCAGAGGGATAAAGAATAGGAAAACTCCAGGACACATTGATGGGGTTGTCTGTCCAGGGAAGTCTGGTTAGCATTGTGCTAGCATCTGGAACATAGTGGCTGAAAAGAAAGTTAACATATAAAGCCAAACAAATTGTTGACTGATCATGAACATAAAGGCTAAAATAGTGCAGATGAAGAGTTGGGGGGGTTCTGTTTTGTAGATAGCTAGTAGGCATATTTTAGTTATATTCCAAAGGGCCTATGGCTATACTAGTTGTGTTTTTTTTTTTCCTGAGTCTGAAATCTGAAATGCAGGTGGATCCAAGTTATTGTCTGGGGAGATGATGGCATGGCTAGAAAAAAGGACCAGAAAGCTTGATCAGGGAAGAGAGTAGCTCCCAAATATGGGCAAGGTGTGTAAATATTGTTGACTGTAAACCCCATTGATTTGATCTGATCTGAGGCCCATATTCAGCTTAGAAGACTATGTGGCCTCTGCATCCCTTTAGATCTGAGCTCACAATTTGTTTGGCTCTATATATTAACTCTCTTTTCAGCCACCAGGTTCCAGATGCTAGCATGATGCTATCCAGACTTCCCCGGACAGACAACAACACCAATGTGTCCTGGAGTTCAGATTCCCCAGAACCCCACCCCTCTAGGGAAAGAGAGAGACAGGCTGGGAGTATGGACAGACCAGTCAATGCCTATGTTCAGTGGGGAAGCAATTACAGAAGCCAGACCTTCCACCTTCTGCAACCTACAATGACCTTGGGCCCATACTCCCAGAGGGTTAAAGAATGGGAAAGCTATCAGGGGAGGGGATGGGATACAGAGTTCTGGTGGTGGGAATTGTTTGGAGTTGTACCCCTCTTATCCTATGGTTTTGTCAATGTTTCCTTTTTATGAAAAAAAAATAACAGAGAAACTTCCAATGGAGGGGATGGGATTTGGAACTCTGGTGGTGGGAACTGTGTGGAATTTTACCTCTTATGCCACAAATTTTGTCAATCATTATTAAATCACTAATATATAATATAACATAACATAACATATATTGTAAACCACTTTTAAGTATCTGGTAAAAGTTTTACCATTCAAGTTTCACAGTTAGGAAACAGAAACATTGATATCAATTACTATCTTTAACATTCAAGAGATAAAGTCTTTAGTCATTCAATTCCCTCCTTCCCTTCTCAGCTATAACTTGTACAATGATCTAAGAGTTGTACCGTCCTCATTCTCTAGGGAATAACATGAAAATGAATGTTTGAAAATAAAATGAGAGGTTGAAACCCTATACTTCAAAAGACACAATCAGTTACTTGACATTCAATCCTTCCTGAGCATGTCCCACTCAGGAAAAAAAAAGTTGTTTCAATACATGCTTCTGTGACTTTACTCAGCTTAGCTATACATCAGGGGGCTTAATTTCATGTAAAGCTTTCAGATAGTGCTTTCCAGTGGCAAAAGCAAATCCAGGTACCATGAAATAGAAGTTAGAAGTTCAAGGAAAATAAAAGCAACCTGTATTGCTAATGTTTGGTCAGAAGGTTAGCCTTGCTCTGGAGTCAGCCTTCAAGAACTGTAAAAGAAGTTGAATGTTAGCAACTCCTAAGATGATAAAAAATGTAAACAAACTGAAGTGGAATATGATCAGGCTATATTTGGAGTCTATAATATGACCATAAAGGGAAATAGCAACAAGATGTGGATGTCAGGGATTTAACTAAACTGAACTGATCTCATGAAAGGCTTAAGATTCAGCCTGGCTGGGGAGAGAAGTAAAACACCTGCACTACTAGTCCACACATGAACAATGCATTTATTTTCAAACAAAGAGCAGATAATGCTCAAGCTTTGGAATGAGAGATCTATTTTTTCAGAGAAAGTATGGACATCTGAAAGAAACATAAGGGGCATTGTGTTTAGGAATGAAACATGTGATCTAAGGAAATGCCAGTTTATCCAAGTTTTGGCTGGGTTACTGTTTTGTTAAGAAAAGGGACATATTTTAGAAACAACTGTGATTAACTGAGGTTTAATGTGCTTTCTTTCACTTACCTATAATTTTAAAAGATTATATTATAGCTTGTAAGCCTGGTTAAGGAACAAATCAAGTAATTAAAACAAAACAATATCACATGTGTTTCATTGTTTTAAAAGTTATCCTCAAATACAAAGGAACTCTGTTTTGCTATTTACTGAGAATAAATTTGTTCATTCAATTTAGCTTCTTTCTCTACTTTTGTTTCTTAATATTTTCATAGCATCATCAGCTTTTAATATTTCTCAAAGTTTTGTAATCATGTTATATTACTGAAAATTTGTTCTGCATAATTGCGATTTCAAATAAGATAAGCTTTCACAACTTGTCTTTAGTGGGTCTTCCTGCTGTATAGTCAAAGGATAACACCTGAGCAAATTTTACTTAAATGTTGTAGAATTCATAGACACAAGAACACTTGGAGTCACTTAGACCAAAGAATAAACAAAAATTACTAGAATTGCTTCTAAGTTTCATGTCATTACTGAATAAGAGCATTCTCCTAGCTCACACCACCTCTAGCTATGTGCAAGCTGTCATGCAAGCTTGACTAACTTCTCCATGCTTTTTTACTCCATCTGTAACACTGGAGGGATAATTGCCACACAGGACTATCTTTTTTAATTTTCTCACAGGACTATTCTTAGTATTAAAGGTCATACTCAGTTTATACAAATTTTTCCAATATATTTGCCAGTTTCTTTTATCAAGATCGCTTCTTACATTCCACCTTTTTAAAATATTTTTATTTTATTTATTATTGGTTAGAGACAGAGAGAAATTGAGAGGGAAGCAGGACATAGGGAGGGAGAGAGACAGAGAAACCTGCATCCCTGCTTTACCATTTGTGAAGCTTTCTCCTTGCAGGTGGGGACCAGGGGCTTGAATCTGGATGAGTGCTTCACCAGGCGTACCACAACCCGGCCCTACACTCCACTTTCTTACACACTCACTTTACTTCTTTTTTTTTTTTTTTTTTTTTTTTTAAATATTTTATTTTATTTATTTATTCCCTTTTGTTGCCCTTGTTGTTTTATTGTTGTAGTTATTATTGTTGTTGTCGTCGTTGTTGGATAGGACAGAGAGAAATGGAGAGAGGAGGGGAAGACAGAGAGGAGGAGAGAAAGATAGACACCTGCAGACCTGCTTCACCGCCTGTGAAGCGACTCCCCTGCAGGTGGGGAGCCGGGGTTCGAACCGGGATCCTTATGCCGGTCCTTGTGCTTTGCGCCACCTGCGCTTAACCCGCTGCGCTACAGCCCGACTCCCCTCACTTTACTTCTGATTGAAATATATCACTAGTGCTCATTCATAAAAGATCTGAATTTTGCTCTTAAATGACATCTTATTCATTCATTCATTCATCCATTCATCCATCCATTCATTTCAGTGCCTACATCTTATATATGCATGATTTCATTTTTCCTGAGCAGTCTTTTTCACTCTTTATTATTTAAAATAAAGGAACAGAGAGAGACCTACAACAGCACCAAAACTCTGGGAAGTGCTATGATACTCCCAGGTGGTACTGGAGTCTCTAAACCAGGGAGTATACATAACAAGACATGTGGCCTACCAAGTGAAATATTTTCCAATCCAATACTTCAGATACTTTTGAGAATTAAGTCAATGTTAATTATTCTCAAATACAATATTATTTCATCACTGTATTCTATTGAGATTGAAAAGAAATCTTCAAGTACTATAATTAATCCATATTTTTCTATGATTGGATTTTCTAATTAAAATTAAAGTAATATAAGGTCTTATCTTGTGCATAGAACTAATAATGGTTAACCTTAAAATATGCATTTTAAGAAAACTAAAAGTTATATTTTTCAAAAATTAATAAACCAGTGCAAGGGGAAAGGAGAAACAGAATTGAAAATCTTAACATGCAGGTGGCGCAAAGCACAAGGACCAAAGTAAGGATCCCGGTTCTAGCCCCCAGCAACGCACCTGCAGGGGTATTGCTTCACAGGCAGTGAAGCAATTTCTTCTAGCTTAGTGTTTGCATAGAGGAATGCCACTGACTTTTGAATGTTAATTTTGTAGCCTGACACCTTACTGTATAGCCTGATGATTTCCAAAAGCTTCTTGCTGGATTCCTTAGGTTTTTCTGTGTATACTATGTCATCTGCAAATAGGGAGAGTTTGACTTGTTCTCTTCCAGTCTGTATCCCTTTAATTCCTTGGTCCTGCCTGATTGCTATGGCAAGAACTTCCAACACTATGTTGAATAGTAATGGTGATAGTGGGCAGCCCTGTCTAGTACCTGATCTGAGTGGAAATGCTTCCAGTTTTTCACCATTGAGTATGATGTTGGCTGTAGGTTTGCTATATATAGACTCCACTATCTTGAGGAATTTTCCATCTGTTCCCATTTTTTGTAGTGTTTTGATCATAAAGGGATGTTGTATTTTGTCAAAGGCTTTCTCTGCATCTATTGATATGACCATGTGATTTTTGGTCTTGTTTTTGTTGATGTGGTGGATCACGTTGATTGATTTACTTATATTAAACCAAGCTTGCATGCCTGGGATAAACCCTACTTGTTCATGATGAACAATCTTTTTAATATACTGCTGTATCCGGTTGGCTAGAATTTTGTTCAATGTTTAAAGGAGCTTATCTTACCTGTCAACACCTACACTTTCACTCTCTTAGTGCCAATAATAAGGGATGTTCACTCTTTTCTGGTAGTTGGACATCAGTTCCTGATTAACTAAATCATTTTTCTAAGTATCGAATCATATATATACAACTTAGGGAGGCGAAGACAAGATAACGACTGGGAAGCAGCTGCTGGTGTGAACTCCAACAGCAACTGTTGTATAGGGTAGGATACTGGGCCATCAGCAGGACAGTGAATAAGGGTTCCTAAGTGTGACACCAAGGAGGTGACAATAGCTCAATTTGGGTTAGAAAACAGAAAAAAAAAGAAAGGAAATTTTTTTATTATTTCTGAAGTGCTCCCCTCCCCCCCACCCCATAACCAGACCCCAAGGGCTGGAGAGCTGCTACTAGCAGGCTCCACACTGAGCTTTTTTCTTTACAAAGACTCTTGGCTCACCAGGGGTGTGATTCCACTCCTTTTCCTTTCTGATTCCCTTCTCTCTTTTTTTTTCTTTCTGAGAGGCTCACTCTCAATTTGAGTGACAAAATATCTGACCAATCAGAGCCACACCCCTGCCTGGGAAAGACTACCTGGAGGTTTTGTTTTTTTTGTTTGTTTCAACAATTGGTTACAAACTCCTTGAGAGGCTGCTTCTGTCACGTATTTCTCATCTTACAGAGAAATTCCTATCACCCGCCCAAGCTGGTTTCCGCCCAGGAAGATCTACCTGCAAACAAGCCCTGGCCGTCTCAACTTACATTGAAAATGGATTCCAGAAGAATTTAAAGATGGGTGCTGTCTTTGTTGATCTCACAGCAGCCTATGACACGGTCTGGCACCATGGTCTCCTAGTCAAGATCTCAGGATGCCTGCCTCCATGGGTGGCCAACACTATATCGTTTCTTCTCCAAAACAGAAGATTCCGGGTGCATCTGGGTGACAAGTCTAGCAGATGGAGACTTGTCTCAAGTGGCCTCCCCCAGGGCTCTGTTCTGGCTCCTACGCTATTTAATATTTACATCAATGACCTCCCAGAAACTTCTTCAAGGAAGTTCATCTACGCCGATGATATCTGCTGTGCAACTCAGGCATCCAAGTTTGACATCCTTGAGGAAACACTCACAAAAGACATGTCTCTGATATCTGATTAATGTAAAAAATCCCTAGCACTGCAAAAACGGTATCATCTGTTTTCCATCTACACCATGCCTCAGCCTTGCGTGAGCTTAATGTGCAGCTTGATGATAGAAGAATCCGGCATGAAGCCCAGCCAGTCTATCTTGGCGTTACTCTCGATCGCACCCTGTCATTTCACGAACATCTCATAAAAACTGCATCAAAGGTGGGCGCGAGGAATAACATCATTGCAAGACTGGCCAGCTACTCATGGGGCGCGAGCGCTTCCACACTACGATCATCATCTCTGGCATTATGCTATTCTACTGCAGAATACTGTGCCCCAGTATGGTTCTGTAGCCCCCATGTCCACTTGGTCGATTCCAAATTATATTCCTCCATGAGGATAATTTCTGGAACCATCCATCCCACCCCGGTTCCATGGCTGCCAGTTCTTAGCAACATCGCCCCACCAAATATTCGTCGGGATGTGGCATCATCTAAGTTCATTTCCCACATCTACGCTCTACCGGACCTGCCAATATACGAGGATATCTTCGCCCACCCTGTCCAACTCTTGACGTCTCGTCATCCAGTCTGGTCCCCTACGCCTACACTGAATTTCTCTGTTCCAGACTCTTGGAAACAGAGTTGGCAGTCAGCTGAGGTAAAGAACAAACACCTCATCACAGACCCCTGCAAGCATCAACCCGGCTTTGACCTAGCACGTTATGATTGGGCCCTCCTCAATTGCTATCGAACAGGCCATGGCTGGTGCGCCGCTATGTTGCATCGCTGGGGAGCCAGAGACGACCCGAAATGCCCCTGCGGCTACAGAGAGACTATGACCCACATAGTCAATGACTGCCACCTCTCCAGATTCAAAGGAGGTCTCGAAACTTTACATCAGGCTCAACCTGACGCTGTTGACTGGCTACGGAAGAAGGGCAAATGCTAGAAGAAGAACAATTGGCTGTCTTTGCTCAAGCTGCCTGAGCCAATTGGGAGCAGTCCAACCTGCAGACTTACTGTTATGGTTTTTTACTCTATTCTATTTTATTATTACTATTATATGTGTGTGTGTGTGTGTGTGTGTGTGTGTGTCCCATCCCCCCACTCAGGTTGACTAAAATTAACTTATAGTGTATTTTCCATTGCTAGATGACTGCATGTACTATCCATTGTGAGAGGAACTTTTTCACTCAACATACCTACACTATCCACTCTCCCCCTTCTCCTTTATCCTAGCTAATTAAAAAAAAAAAAAAAAACTCTTTCCTTTGTTTTCACTGCTCTTTTTTTTTCTTTTTTTCTCATTCTTGTTTTCTTTTATTCCTTCCTCCTTCTGCTTTCTGAATTCACTGATACTCATTTGTGATTTATTTTGGGGAAAAGATCTGATTCAGGGTGGACTCTCTATGTGTGTTTCTCTTCTCTCTTCCCTTTCTCTGCTTCCTACCCTTAGAATTTACAGTGGACAGTAGATTTGCATAATTGTCTATTCTTGGTTTCCTTTTTTCCTTTCTCTTTCTTTTGCATTTGGATTTGGTTGCTATTTTTTCTTGGACTGAAGGTGTAGTTTGGCTAACTAGTATTGGTTAAACCACTTCAATTCTTGCTTTAGTTACTATTGTAATTTCCAAGGTTGGTGACTGCATGTGTCATAAAGGTATTTAGTATAGCATGACTTGTACTCAAAATACAACAACTGAAGAACAACAGATCATAAAAATAAAAAACACATCAATAAATAAATGGTTAAACCAACAGGAAATAAAACTGCTACTACAATGAATAAAGACAGGATCTCAGAATAAACTCCAAATCAGTCAGAAGTAACCATTGATAAGAAAAGTATGCAAGCAACAGTAAACCTAATAATCACAGAAATGAAGACAAATGAAGATAATAAAGGAAAGGGCTAGCAGAATTAGGGAAACAAATATGAGACCCTCAAGGAAAATACTAGCTACCTGGAGGTAATTTGAAACTGAAAGCTAAAATAGCTGAACTAAAAGGTCAATTAGCAGAACAAGCTAATACTATAACTGAACTGAAGAAAGAACCTGAGGGAATATAAAGCAGGCTAGCAGAAGAAGAAACCAGAATTAGCCAGAGGATGGGCTAGAGAAAACAAAGAAAGAGGTAAAAGAGCTCAAAGAGAGATTGAGAGACACCGAAAACAACAACATCGACATATTGGATGATCTCAAAAAAGTAACATTCGTATCATTGGTATGCCAGAGGAGAAAAGAGAGGAAGAGGAAGTAAACATTCTACAGGAAATAATAAAATAAAACTTCCCAGACCTAAAAAACAGAAAGGACATTAAGATTCAAGAGGCCCAGAGAGTCCCAAACAGAATCAACCCAGACCAGAAGACACCAAGAAACATCATAGTTACAATTAAAAGAAGTAAAGATCAAGAATGGATCCTACAGGCTGCAAGAGAAAAAAAAAAAAGTCACATGCAGGGGAAAACCCATAAGACTATCAACAGACGTATCCACTCAAATTCTAAAAGCCGGAAGAGAATGGCAAGATATCAATCAAGCCCTGAATGAAAAAGGGTTTCAACCAAGGATAATATATCCTGCTAGACTTTTATTCAAACTAGATGGAGTCATCAAAACTTTCTCAGTCAGACAACAGTTCATGGAGGCAACCATCACCAAGCCTGCCCTGAAAGAGGTTCTTTTCTGCATGCTGCTCTCAATTTAAATCAAATAATATTGCATCCATGAATCGCAACCTAATCAACACAACAAGTGCCACCTCAGCATGCTTCACTTCAGACTGTGTCCAGAGACTTCAGGTGTGAAATGACAACCCTTCAGCTTCATTACTTGGGTGAGACATTTCCTTTCATAGTATTCTCTAATTCCATTCCAGGTGGTTCACTTCCTAACAAAGTCCCAAATCCTAAATATAGACCAGGTCCCATGAGATAGAGCATATGTTCACATGTATTCATAAACTAGGGCAAAATATATACCTGAAAGCAAAAGTACACAATAGTGTGCAGTGAGTACCCCCCCAACACTTCATCTGCACTATTCCAGCCTTTAGGTCCATGACTGTTCAAATTGAGAAACATAAACTGGCTTTGTATGTTTGGCTTTGTATTTAACTCTCTTTTCAGCCATCAGGTTCCAGATGCCAGCATGATGGCAACCAGACTTCCTTGGACAGACAACCCCACCAATATGTCCTGGAACCCCGTTTCCCCAAAGACCCACCCTACTAGGGAAAGAGAGAGACAGACTGGGTGTATGGACAGACCAGTCAACGCCCATGTTCAATGGGGAAGCAATTACAGAAGCCAGACCTTCCACCTTCCATAACCCACAATGACCTTGGGTCCATACTCCCAGAGGGATAAAGAATGGGAAAGCTATCAGGGGAGGGATGGGATATGGAGATCTGGTGGTGGGAATTGTGTGGAGTTGTACCCCTCCTATCCTAGTTTTGTTAATGTCTCCTTTTTTAAGTAAATAAATAATTTTTTAAAAAGATACACAATTTAAATAGATTTGAAGTGTATTTATCTCATCCACTCAAAATGCAGCTATTTTGTCACTAGTATAGAAAACATTATTTCTATGTTGGCTTGTTAACAGGCATGATGATGTATGTTATGGTTTTGTGTTATTATTATGTTATAATTCTGTAGTGAACCTATACTAAATAATTATTTAAGAGAAAATTTCATTTTCTGAGCAAAAATACTCTTCCATTATCAAAAATCAAACACACACCAGTGGAGAAGCACACAAGATACTAAAACAGACTCTAAAATTGCTACCACTTTAAACAGAGTTCTATGTCATGAACAAAAGGCATTTCATACCTGAATGCACAGGAAGATTAGAAATTTCTGGTATATGGGAAATGATAGGCCAGATGATACTGGGGAGTTGGATGAGTAGAAAACCCCAGGAGCCAGTCTCCCCACTCCCTGTCGTAAAGCAAGTATCAGTGCATATACTCTTAGGAGAAATTTTCACACAATTTACAAAGTTAAAGTGGGTTAAAAAATATTAATAGATCCTGTCCTCTGTGCTCAGATAACTGACTCCTACTTCTGGTCACTGAGATACAAAGTGGCAGGCAACTAGTTCTGATGAACTTTTCTCCACCAACACAAGCCCTTCCTCTGACTGAAGTGCATTCCAGGGAAGTTAGAAGGCTAGTTTCTTTACTACTTATCCACTTTTGAAAGGATCTGACATTAAAGACTAGAACTTAAATTATGGAGAAAAACAGAAAGTTACAACACACACTCAGAATAAAATGAGAAAAATGTAAAGTTATATTAAAGATTAACTCAGAGTCAAAACTGCCTACTACAATGTGTACAGTGTGTATGTGTCTGTGTGTGCGTGTTGTGTCCCCAGCTAAGCCAGGAGAGAATCTGCCTTCCAAAGTCATCAAATTATTAAATGCAAATGTTTAGTTTTCAACCAATTAAAAGCCATACAAAGAAAAAGTTTGTTTCTCAAAGGAATAAAGAACATCAACAAGCTGCCTTTGTGGAAGACCTGATGGCAGATACACTAGTCAGAGACAGTTATAACAGTTATCTTTTTAAAGTATTTATTGTTTTATAAAAAAAAAAAAGAGAGAGAGAGAGGCCAAAGTACTCCTCTGGCATTTATGGTGAATTAAATGAGAGGCCTTATGCATACAAATCCTACATAAGTCATCTCATCTACTAATACAACTACCTTAAAGATGCTGTTTCCAACTCTGACACCATCTCCCCAGATGATTTCTTTAGCCCACCTGCTAATTGTTGAGTTCAGGAAAAACTTATTAAAGTCAGGGGACCCCTGGAAGATACCTAAAATAGACCTACTAGCCTTTTCCAAAATGGAGACCCCCAAATCCCATCTGCTATAGTCTTACCTTTAGATTCCTGATTATTAAACTATTTATTCTGCTTTATATCTTAATCCTTTTTAGCTACCAAGTTGCAGATGTGACCATGATGCCAACCTGACTTCCCTGGTCAGATGACTCCACTATCTGTCATATAATCCCACCTCCCCAGATCCCTGCCCCACTAGGGAAAGATAGAAAAAGGCTGAGGACATGGATAAACCTGTCAACACCCATGTCCAGTGGAGAAGCAATAATAGAAGCCAGACCTTCCACCTTCTGTACCCCATAATTATCTTGGGTCCATACTCCCAGAGGGATAAAGAATAGGAAAGCTTTCAAGGGAGGGGAAGGGATACAAAGTTCTGGTGGTGGAAACTGTGGAATTGTACCCCTCTTATCCTATGATCTTGTCAAACATCATTAAATCAATAAATAAAAATTTAAAGAAACCAAAGGAAGATATGTGAAATATAAAGAATGAATTATGAAAAAAATGAGACTATCATGTAAATGTTTTATATTAACATTATTTTCCTCTGTGATAAAAGCTAGAATACAACTGTTAGATTATGTACTAGGTGTATGCTTAGTTTTTTAAGAAATTATCAAATTATTTTCCCAGTGTCTACACTACAATATATTCCCAACAGCAATGTATGAGAGATCCAGCTTCTCTGTATCCTTAACAGAATTTGATACTACCACTAATTTAAAAGAATGCCATTTTAACAGTTGTAATAGGAGTATCTAATTGGTGTGTTAACATACATTTCTCTAAAATGCAAATAAAGACAACACTAAGATACCACCTCACTCCTGTAAGAATGGCATACATCAAAAAGGACAGCAGCAACAAATGATGGAGAGTCTGTGGAGACAGAGGAACCCTTGTGCACTGCTGGTGGGAGTGTAAATTGGTCCAATTTCTGTAGAGAGTAATCTGGAGAACTCTCACAAGGCTAGATGTGGACCTTCCATATGATCCAGTAATTCCTCTCCTGGGGATATACCCCAAGGATTCCCTAACACCCAGCCCAAAAGATATGTGTACACCTATGCTCATAGCAGCACAATTCATAATAGCTAAAACCTGGAAGGAACCCAGGTGCCCAACAACAGATGAGTGGCTGAGAAAGCTATGAGATATATACACAATGGAATACTACGCAGCTATTAAGAACAATGAACCCACCTTCTCTGAGCCATCTTGTGTGGAGCTAGAAGGAATTATGTTAAGTGAGCTAAGTCAGAAAGATAAAGATGAGTATGGGATGATCCCACTCATTAACAGAAGTTGAGAAAGAAGAACAGAAAAGGGAAACTAAAAGCAGGATTTGACTGAATTAGGAGCACGGCACCAAAGTAAAAACTCTGGGGTGAGGGTGAGGGTGGATATTCAGCTTTCCGGGGCGATGAGGTGGTGGGGAGGGGTGGGATGGGACACAGCCTTTTGGTGGTGGGAATAGTGTTTATATACACTCCTATTAATTTATAGTCATATAAATCACTGTTTAATTAACATGAGAGGAGAAAATTGATTGGATGGTTCAAACTTTTTAAAGCACAGACTGAGTCTTTTTTTATACATAGGCTGAGCCTTTGATATGTTGACTCTCTCAAAAGCCTAGACCAGGGAGAACAGAAGCAACCGGTGGCACAGCTATATACAAGATGTTGGGTACTACACAGCAAATCCTAACAGAGACTTTTCAAAGTTAACCCAATTACCAAACAATGTGATGATAACAATAACTATTGTCTTCTTGAACCCTAAGGCAGCAGGAACCTAACATTTCCACTATAGAGTCTATATTTCCCCCAGTCCTAGAACCTTAGGATGGGGCGCACTTTCCTGCATGCTTCTCTAAATTCATATCAAATAATATCGCATCCACCGATCACAACCTAATCAACGCAATGAGTACCACCTCAGCATTTTTCAATTTAGAATGTGTCCAGAGACTTCCGGTGTGGAATGACAACCCCTCAGCTTCATTACTCAGATGAGACCTTTCCTTTCATAGTATTCTCTAATTCCATTCCAGGCAGTTCACTTCCTAACAAAGTCCCAAAACCTAGATATAGACTAGGTCCCATAAGATAGAGCCACATATCCATAAACTAGGGCAAAATATATATCTGAAAGCAAAGTACACAATAGTCTACAGTGAGTCAGCATAAAGTTCCTAATGAAATAGTATCTAATTAGACTTAGATATCTGTTGGTATGCTTCTAGTTCTGCTTCTGGGATCCCTTCTGTTACATTGCTTGATGTTGTGGTCTATTTACATGGTCATTCTGTTATATTGGTTTGGTCTCACTCCCCCTGCCTCTGGGAGATTTTGGTTTAGTCCTTGCCTTTTCGCACTTCTTGCTTCTCCCTGCCCCCTATCCTATATACTTCCTCAGTTCCTGCCGCTGCCGCTGGAGGAGAAGGATGCAGGACAAATTTGAGTTGTGATTAGATTAGATTAGTTTTTTGAACCGTTCGCTTGTGAATAAAGAAATATTGCTTCTCTGCTCAGCCATGTGTCCCTGATCATCTGTCTCCCACCGTGAAGCTAGCACGGCATACTGGCACCGTGAACTTTGACAACAGATACCCTCCTCACTTACTTCCTAGTACAGTTCTCTCACTCACTCCAGTGCTAACCTTAGCAAAGCAAGGACTGCAAAAGCTGAAGAAGGGCAAGAGACTGGCATACTTTACTAATGTCTCTTTAGTCACTATTAGACCACCCCATCATCTGGGGCCCTAATAGGGGAGTCCTGAATTTCCCAAACAGATATGATGGGCCTAGACCTCAAATAAATCCCTTTCTCCATTGTTTCCGGTCATCTCTATTAGGAACAACAAAATAGACCCTTTTGTGGGCCCCCATAGGACCTTGCCCTCAAATTGGATCAACAATGGTACAGAAGGTTCCATCCTCCGAAGGCAGGATGGACAACATACTTTATGCTACACCTGAGGAAGATGGGTGGATATTGGGGCAGCTTGGAATGTTCCCATTCATGACCACAGAATGTGAGCTCAGATATACAGGGATGCAGAGGTCACATCAGCTCCTAAGCTGAATATGGGCCCCAGACCAAATCAAATTGATGGAGTTTACAGTCAACAATATTTATACCCCTTCCCCAAACTAGGGAGCTACTCTCTTCCCTGATCCAGCTTTCTGTCCCTTTTGAAGCCATGACATCACCTCCCCAAACAATAACCTGGATCCACCTCCATATAAGATTTCAGGTTCAGAGAAAAAAAAAACTAGTATAGCTACAGGCCCTTTGAAATATAAATAAAATATGCCTACTAGCTACCTACAAAATGGAGGAACCCCCCCCCCCCAACACTTCATCTGCACTATTCCAGGCTTTAGGTCCATGATTGTTCAACAATTTGTTTGGCTTTGTATGTTAACTCTCTTTTCAGCCACCAGGTTCCAGATGCTAGCATGATGCAGACCAGACTTCCCTGGACAGACAACCCCACCAATGTGTCCTGAAGCCCCTTCCCCAGAGCCCCACCCCACTAGAGAAAGAGAGAGGCAGGCTGGGAGTATGGAACGACCTGTCAACACCCATGTTCAGCGGGGAAGCAATTACAGAAGCCAGAGCTTCCACCTCTGCATCCCACAATGACATTGGGTCCATACTCACAGAGTGCTAAAGAATAGGAAAGCTATCAGGGGGGGATGGGATATGGTGGGAATTGTGTGGAGTTGTACCCCTCTTATCCTATGGTTTTGTTAATGTCCCTTTTTTAAATAAATAAAAAATAAATAAAACATACATTACTCTAATAGCCCATGGTGTCACACAGCTTTTCATGCACTTATATTTGCTGTCTGCACACCTGGCTAAGTGCACATTACAGTGCACAAGTACCTTGGTTCACAACCCTCAGTCCCCACCTGCAGAGAGGAAGCTTCACAAGTGGTGAAGGAGTGCTGCAGCTATCTCTCTGTCTTTTTCCCTCTCTACCTCCCCTGTCTAGCTGTGTCTATCAAATAAATAAAGATAATAAAAAATTTAAAAGAAAAAAATAACAGGTTACAGCCGAGGACGATGTACAGCTTAGAGCATTAGGCTTAGGAGCATAAGTCCCTGAGATCAGTCTCCTGTAACACACACATATGCTAGAATACTGCTCTGGCCTCCCTTTCCTATCTCTCTCTATCTCACCCAATAAAGTAAGAAAAATAATCCTTTTATTGTTTTATTTTATTCACATCAAACTGAAAATACACCCTGTTAGATGGGAGAATGTCTTTGCACATCATACATCTGACAAAGGATTAATATCTAAAATAAACAAGGAACTTATAAAAACTCAAAAATAAGAAATAAACTGATTAAGAAGTATACATAGTATTTCACCAAAGTAAAAGACTCTTGAGTGGAGAGTGGGTTTTCAGGACCCCATAAGGGAGTGGGAGTGAGGACACAGATGTTAAGTGGTGGGGTGGGAACAGTATTAAACTATACTCCTATTAACTTATAATCTAAGTATATAATCTTATAAACTATACTCCTATTAACTTATTAACTCTTATAAACTATTGATAGTTTAAAAGCCCTCAGGCTCCCATAGCCTACAGGGAAGGAAAAAAAAAAGAAAGGCTTTTAAACCACTGAGCTCCAACTCAGGGATTGAAATAACTGTTAACTTCCACCACTGTGAACCCTTTAATTAACTTACTTAGACACAAATCAATCCAGGCAATAGTGATCAATAATTTGAAAAGTACTGGTAAAGGGAACTCATAACATAATATATAAAATGGTTAAAACAACAAGAAAAAATATTGGAGAATCGAACCAGGACAAGAGTCCAGCTAAAAGTCCTCCAGAGGGTGAAGCACAAAATAATGAGTTCAACATCCAAACATTAGCTAAGGAAATAATAACAGGAGGGAGTAAAGAATTTGAAAAAATTGTAATCAGAAATGCAGGAACAACAAATGAGAATATGGAAGAAAATACTAATTATCTCATGGTTATTAGAGAGCTGAAAGCTGAAATCGCTGAGCTGAGAAAGCAACTAGCTGAACAAGCTAAAACAGTATCAGAGCAGGGCAACAAAATAGTAAATGAAAGAGGAGATAACACAACAGACACCGCAGAAATTCCACATATCATGCGAGGCTTCTATGAACAACTATATGCCACCAAGCTAGAGAACCTGGAAGAAATGGACGATTTCCTAGATACCTACCAACTTCCAAAACTAAGTAATGAGGAAGTGGATAACATGAACAGGCCCATCACAACTAACGAAATTGAAACAGTTATCAAAAATCTCCCCAAAAATAAAAGTCCTGGACCAGATGGTTTTACAAATGAATTCTACAAAACCTTCCAAGAAGAACTAATACCTCTACTTTTAAAAGTCTTCCAGAAGATTGAAGACACTGGAATACTCCCTGCAAGCTTCTATGAAGCCAACATCACCCTGATACCAAAAGCAGACAGGGACACAACCAAAAAAGAAAACTACAGACCAATATCTCTGATGAACATAGATGCGAAAATATTGAACAAAATTCTAGCCAACCGGATACAGCAGTATATCAAAAAGATTGTTCATCATGACCAAGTGGGGTTTATCCCAGGCATGCAAGCTTGGTTTAATATACGTAAATCAATCAATGTGATCCACCACATCAACAAAAACAAGACCAAAAACCACATGGTCATATCAATAGATGCAGAGAAAGCCTTTGACAAAATACAACATCCCTTTATGATCAAAACACTACAAAAATGTGAATAGATGGAAAATTCCTGAAGATAGTGGACTCTATATATAGCAAACCTACAGCCAACATTATACTCAATGGTGAAAAACTGGAAGCATTTCCACTCAGATCAGGTACTAGACAGGGCTGCCCACTATCACCATTACTATCCAACATAGTGTTGGAAGTTCTTGCCATAGCAATCAGGCAGGAGCAAGGAATTAAAGGGATACAGATTGGAAGAGAAGAAGTCAAACTCTCCTTATTTCAGATGACATGATAGTATACATGGAAAAACCTAAGGAATCCAGCAAGAAGCTTTTGGAAATCATCAGGCTATACAGTAAGGTGTCAGGCTACAAAATTAACATTCAAAAGTCAGTGGCATTCCTCTATGCAAACACTAAGAAGAAATTGAAATCCAGAAATCAATTCCTTTTACTATAGCAACAAAAACAATAAAATATCTAGGAGTAAACCTAGCCAAAGAAGTGAAAGACTTGTATACTGAAAATTATGAGTCACTACTCAAAGAAATTGAAAAAGACACAAAGAAGTGGAAAGATATTCCATGCTCATGGGTTAGAAGAATTAACATCATCAAAATGAATATATTACCCAGAGCCATCTACAAATTTAATGCTATCCCCATCAAGATCCCAACCACATTTTTTAGGAGAATAGAACAAATGCTACAAATGTTTATCTGGAACCAGAAAAGACCTAGAATTGCCAAAACAATCTTGAGAAGAAAGAACAGAACTGGAGGCATCACACTCCCAGATCTCAAACTGTATTATAGGGCCGCTGTTATCAAAACTGCTTGGTACTGGAACATGAATAGACACACTGACCAGTGGAATAGAACTGATAGCCCAGAAATGAGGCCCCACACCTATGGACATCTAATCTTTGACAAAGGGGCCCAGACTATTACATGGGGAAAACAGAGTCTCTTCAACAAATGGTGTTGGAAACAATGGGTTGAAACATGCAGAAGAATGAAACTGAATCACTGTATTTCACCAAATACAAAAGTAAATTCCAAGTGGATCAAGGACTTGGATGTTAGACCACAAACTATCAAATACTTAGAGGAAAATATTGGCAGAACTCTTTTCTGCATAAATTTTAAAGACATTTTCAATGAAACGAATCCAATTACAAAGTAGACTAAGGCAAGTATAAACCTATGGGACTACATCAAATTAAAAAGCTTCTTCACAGCAAAAGAAACCACTACCCTAACCAAAAGACCCCTCACAGAATGAGAGAAGATCTTTACATGTCATACATCAGATAAAAGTTTAATAACCAACATATATAAAGAGCTTGCCAGACTCAATAACAAGACAACAATAACCCCATCCAAAAATGGGGGGAGGACTTGGACAGAATATTCATCACAGAAGAGATCCAAAAGGCCGAGAAACACATGAAAAAATGCTCCAAGTCTCTGATTGTCAGAGAAATGCAAATCAAGACAACAATGAGATATCACTGCACTCCTGTGAGAATGTCATACATCAGAAAAGGTAACAGCAGCAAATTCTGGAGAGGGTTTGGGGTCAAAGGAACCCTCCTGCACTGTTGGTGGGAATGTCAATTGGTCCAACCTCTATGGAGAACAGTCTGGAGAACTCTCAGAAGGCTAGAAATGGACCTATGACCCTGCAATTCCTCTCCTGGGGATATATCCTAAGGAACTCAACACATCCATCCAAAAAGATCTGTGTACACATATGTTCTTGGCAGCACAATTTGTAATAGCCAAAACCTGGAAGCAACCCAGGTGTCCAACAACAGATGAGTGGCTGAGCAAGTTGTGGTATATATACACAATGGAATACTACTCAGCTGTAAAAAATGGTGACTTCACCGTTTTCAGCCAATCTTGGATGGACCTTGAAAAAATCATGTTGAGTGAAATAAGTCAGAAACAGAAGGATGAATATGGGATGATCTCACTCTCAGGCAGAAGTTGAAAAACAAGATCAGAAAAGAAAACACAAGTAGAACCTGAAATGGAATTGGCATATTGCCCCAAGTAAAAGACTCTGGGGTGGGTGGGTGGGGAGAATACAGGTCCATGAAGGATGATAAATGACATAGTGGGGGTTGTATTGTTAAATGGGAAACTGGGGAATGTTATGCATGTACAAGCTATTGTATTTACTGTGAATGTAAAACATTAATTCCCCAATAAAGAAATAAATTAAAAAATAAAAATATAAATAAATAAATACCTAGATTTTAGTTTGGAGTATATATTCCTTTATTCTAAACACTTACTACTTCAAATTTATAAACTTATTGAATTCTGACACTAGACTTAAAATGTTAAATCATTACTAAAAGTCACTTTTTTTTTCAAATACTAAGTTACCTGAAACATTTGACCAGATAGATCAGAATCATGTGGCCCTTCCAGTATCTAAGATATAGTTTTCAGTAGACAGCATTAAATGACATAAATCATGGTGAGGTCAAGTATATATAGTATAGTTAATCTAACCTATCTTCAAAGTAAACCAAGCTCACTAAGTAATTTGGCTATAATAATAATTATCTATTTCCTTAAACTCTAAGGCTGCAAGAAGCCTTCCCCATTGTCTTTAAAACCAGTATTTCTCCCAGTCCTGAGACCTCTTGGACCTTGCTTATATTTCTTGATGTCTTTCCTCTTGACCTCCTACCTACTTATATTGCCTCTATTGACCTCAACTAAATCAATGCAGCCAGTGCCACATTATGCTGGCATTGCCTTTTTGCTTCAGATTATATCCAGAGAAAACAAGCCTGAAATGCCAAACTTCGCACTCCAATAATCTGCCAAGTTGTAAATGCTATCAGGATTCTATCCTGACTTCCCTGGGCAGACAACCTCACCAATGTACCCTGGAACCCCACCTCCCCAGAGTCCTGCCCCACTAGGGAAAGAGAGACAAGCTGGGGGTGTGGATCCACCTGACAACACCCATAACCAGCAATTACAGAAGCCAGAACTTTCACCTTCTGCACCCTAAAATGAATTTGATCCATAATCCCAGAGGGATAGTATGTTAGGGGAAGATGACCAGAGAGCTCTGAACTCCAATTCTATCAGACCCAGAGAAAGAAGAGAAGGACATTTATTTGGAAGTAGCAATAGGTCTAAGTGTGACTTAGAAAGGAAGTGAAGGCAGGAACATAGAAAAAGTGGTATATATATATATATATATATATATATATATATATATATGTAGTTATATAACTAATAGCCAACCCATCCACATTTGTGATCTTGAGAGAACTGCTACAGTTTTCCTATGGAGGGTGGGGACACTGAACTCTGACTGTGGGAACAGTTTGGAATTGGACCCCAGTTATCTCATAATTTTGTAAATCAGTATTAAATCACTAATAATTGTTTTAAAGTATACAGAGTATCTGAACATACACTTCTACAAAGAAGGCATGCAGATGGCCCAAAGGCACATGAAAAGATGTTCATCACCTCTGAGTATGAAAGGAATGCAAACCAAAATGTGATATATCATCTCAAATATATATGACCAGCATAAGGATCACAGATCCAAACCCCCAGCTCCCTACCAAAAGGGGGGTCGCTTCACAGGTGGTGAAGCAGGTCTGAAGATGTCTTTCTCTCTCCCCCTCTGCCTTCCCCCTTCTCTCTTGATTTATCTCTGTCTTATCCAACAACAATGAAAATTTTAAAAAATGACTGCCAGGAGCAGTAGATTCATAGTGCAGGCTCTGAGCACCGGAAGGCAAAATAAATAAATAAATACTTAAAAAAAAGAAAAAGAAATTTAGAGGTCAGGTGCTGGTACACTTGGTTAAACACACATATAACCATGGGTAAGGATTCAGGTCTCCCCCACTCCTGGTTCCCAATTGCAGGGAGGACATTTCAGGAGGGGTGAAGCAGGTCTACAGGTGTCTATCCTTCTCTCTTCCGCTCTTTCTACTCCTCCCTGTCAGTTTCTCTCTGTCTTGTCAAATAAAAATAAATAAAATAAAAGATGGGCCCTTTGAACCATAACTAAAATAGGCCTACCAGCTATCTTCAAAACGGAGACCTCCAAATTTTCATCTGCAATATTCCAACCTTTGGGTTCATGATTAGTCAACAATTTGTTTGGCTTTATATCTTAACTCTTTTTTTCAGCCACCAGGTTCCATGATGCCAACTGGACTTCCCTGGTCAGATGAGCCCACTAATGTGTCCTGGAGCTCTGATTCCCTAGAACCCTGTCCCAATAGGGAAGAGAGAGACAGGCTGGGAGTATGGATCGACCTGTCAATGCCCATGTTCAGTGGGGAAGCAATTACAGAAGCCAGACCTTCCACCTTCTGCATCCCATAATGACCCTGGGTCCATACTCCCAGAGGGTTAAAGAATGGGAAAGCTATCTTGGGAGGTGATGGGATATGGAGTTCTGGTGGTGGGAATTGTGTGGAGTTGTACCCCTCTTATCCTATGGTTTTGTCAGTGTTTCCTTTTTATAAATAAAAATTTACAAAAAGAAAATAATAAAATAAAAATAAAATAGAGTACTATCTTTATTGAAACATAAAATTATCTCAGTCATGTATGGTATGTAAGAGAAAAAATAGGTTAATTAAATAAAATTAAAATAAGCTTTTAGACTATAAAAATAAACATTCAGATAAGTAAACTATGGTCACTTTTGCAAAAATAAAAGTTATAGGGCTGGTGAAATAACTCACTTGGATAATGTGCTCCTCTGTTATGTACAGGACTCAGATTCAAGCCCAGCCCCTACCATGTTGAAGAGTGTTTTAGTGCTATGATATCTCTTTCCTTCTCTTGTTTTCATTCTCTCTTCCTTGCCCTATACTGCAAAAAAAAAAAAAAAAAAAAAACCTAAAACTAATATATTTTCATATAAACATCTTTTGCCACCAGAGGGCTATTTCCAATTCTCTATTATATCTCTCCATAAATGCCAAAAATTAAATTCAGGATCCCAGTAATCTTACCCTAGTCCTCACAATTACCACATGGTTAAACTGGGATTTGAATTCAAGTCTTTCTCATTTTGTAATTCAGCCTAACAATGATACTATAATGCCAAGGAGGAAAGAACTGTAGGACAGAAAGAGAACTATAGAAGTTTTACCACTGCTACCCAAGCTTGAAGTAAAGGTATATTGCTACTTAGAACATGTGACCTCACAACCAGGCCACCCCATAACCTGAGGCCCTAGTCAGGGAGCCTTGGGATTCCTACACAGATATGATGGGCCTAGACCTCTAATAAATCCCTCTTGCCACTGTCACCGGTCATCTCCATCAGGAACAACATAATGGAACCCTTCGGGGACCCCTATAGGACCCCAATGTAGATAAACAATGGTAGGAACTGTTCCATTTCCCGAAGGGAGGTTAGACAACATACTCTACCTATCACACAAGGTAGATGGGTCCCAAAACTAGTGCAGCCTGGAATGTTCCTAGCCTTGACCACAGAATGCAAGCTCTGACCTACAGGTGTCGGGTTCTTCCCAACAGGTAGTCAAGAGGAAGGAGATCTGGGCCAGCCAGACCCCCTTTTGGGGCTGAGCGGGAGGGAGAGTGTCGATGACTTGAAAAAAGAAAAGACACCAAGTCAGGAGTTCTGTTAAGGCAGTGACTCGCCTTATTGAGGAAAAGGCCATTCTTTATAGGCAGAGGGGGAGGCAGGGATGGATAGATAGGGTGAGATGACGTTAGAGGTGGTGTGAGGTGGCGTCACCATCGTGGGGCCTATGCTCTTTACACATCATCAGTTGGAGGGAAGAGATGAATTCAGGCACAGCTCACAGGAAGCACTGTGTCACTCTGAGAAAGTTAGTGACCGTCAGCAAAACTTGAGCCAGGCTTAGGGAGTGTCTGCTGGGCCTATATCGAGGCCAAGCAGGTCCCAACATCTCCCCCTTCTGTTTTGGTAATGCCAGGTCGCATAGCTCCTGTCTTAGGTTGTCACCACACCAGTGATCTTACCCATCGTTGGATACCATGCCTCACGCTGGCTTTTGGGTATTGGCTCCATGACCTGTCTTAGGTTGTCTCAGTCTCTCTGAGATCTCACCCATCATTGGTCTACTGGAGTGCCTGGGAGGGTTCGTAGCCTTCAGGCTCCAGAGTCCTGAGTCTGTGATAGTGGACCTCAACTTGGTGAAGCTGTATTTCCTCAAACCTTTGCTGGATAAAATGTGTGCTTTTATTGAGCAAGGCCCCATACTCAAGAGGAGGAGAAGGAGAAGGAGAAGGAGAAGGAGAAGGAGAAGGAGAAGGAGAAGGAGAAGGAGAAGGAGGCACCCAGATTACCAAGTGGGGGTACCTGGACCTCCACAGTTGGAAATAGAGTGCAGTTGGTCAGGGGGAGGAGGTAGGTTGGGTTAGCTGGGTATATACTGGCATAGTGTCCTTTATGGTAAGGACTTGTCAACAGGGACTCTGTGGATTTTGCAAGAGCAATAATGGCATCCACCATAATAAAAGGAAAATGGATATCCAGTGTTTAAAAGAAAAAGAAAAAAAATATGTCTCTATGACTGGAAAAGTGGGTGGCTTTGTCAATGAGATATAATAAATGGACAATTCGAATTTTTGTAAATATTAAAAAGGTTTAGTATAGTTACTTTATTGACACTTTAGCCAACTGAATATTTGGGGGTGCATTCCCCTTTTTTATTAATTGAGCTTAAGGGTTATAGTATAGGGGTTACTGTAATGAGAGTAATGTTTTAAAGGAAACAAAAATACATGGAATGGATATATCTATTGAAGCAAAACAGGAGAGCATATGGCTCATAAGGTTTTTGAGCTTTTTCCTGTTTTTGCTGTAGCCCACATAAATTTAGAAAAAGTACCAATTGAGAAAAAAAAACAAAAAACATATTTTTGTTTACCAAACATGGGCAGGTGAGTTACATCAATCTGCCAGAGAGCATTGGCTTTTATCAATGGGGATTAATCTTAAAAGTCTGAATAGCAGGATCTTAATTAAACAATGCAGGAGCCAGTAAAGTGCTCTCACTATGGCAGGTCAAGCATTAAAATTTAAGAGGCTTGTAAAAAATGAGATAAAAATTTAAGGATATGAGTGACTTTAGGAGTTATCACATACCCATAAATAAAAAAAGAAAAATGTTTAGTTTTAAATCTTACCATATGAGCAGTCAGTTCTTCATCTGCAGGTTGTACTGTAATTATTTACTTAAGAGTAAGATAATGTGTACCAAGTTAGAAGTTTAATGGTTAGAACTGGCTTGAGTTCCTTCATATGATTTTAGAAGGCTCTTTATTAAAATATACCAGTATGTTATATAAAGTCAATACCTAATGTGTTTACTTTAAAATGTTTACTTTTTTAAAAATTTAATCACTTAAACTATTTTAAACTTAGTTTGTTAGGATCTTTGCTTATCACAAAGCTTATCACACCCTTAGGGCAGCTATGAACAAGGGTGGGTACACAGCTTAATTGATCTTTCACTTAAAAAGCTAAGATAAGCCTCATAGCTTAAATGTTCAAAAATAACTTTTTACTGTTACATTTCTTTTAGATGACAATTTTACACTAAATAATTTTGTTGAATCACACCTACCGAATAAAAATTTTTTATCAGGCCAGGAATATCATGTTTAACCCTTCTTTCCTGGCAAGGCCACTGCTCTACCCTGACTGGGTCATTAGAAAGCCAGTCCAAACATGGAATTTGTAACAAACAGTGGCAGTTGGTATTGGGGTGCTGGTAAGATTTAGAATTCTCACAAGAGTGAGAGAGACTGCAGAGGCATCTTACCATGCCTAGAGATCTCAGAAAATCTCTAACTAATGAATTGATGCTGATATTAGCTATCAGAAGGACGAAACTGTTGTATATTCTAGTCTGGTAAAGGTGTGCCAACTCTACGAGTCGGGATCTTTAAAATCACATTCAGCTTAACTAAATCTTATTTAAAACTTAAACTCTAGTTATTTTAGAGGGTTAACACACATTGGTGAAAACAAGGTTAGCACACAGACTTAAAACAATCATTCTTGGTAAAAATTTTTCCCTTTGAAAAGCGGTTTTTGGATTTTTAGCTCACAGCCACTCCCCCCCCGCCCCCCCCAGGAAGGGGCAGGGGGATGATTGACTGAAGTCTTTGCCAATCTGTGGAGCAGGAGCTCTATGACATGATTGGCTGTGAGGACAGAGCAGGCGGGTTTAGTTTACCACCACATGTGGAGAAAAATCTTTGTAAGTTCTTTTCTGGGCTAAGATATATTTTAGATTTTTAAAGAAACAAATCATTAGATTTCTATCAAAAATGTGTGCTGGTTTTCTGATTAATAACTTTTAAGTTAGAGAGAATGTCTTGATTGATTGATTTCTTTCTTTCTTTGAAGAATAGCTTGCTAGCCAGATAAGATCTCACTCAGAATTGGTTTAACGCTTTCTGAGAGTTCTGGCTGCCACCTGAGCAGAGGAAAAAAGCTTTTTCTTTTTAGGCAGGAAATAGCAGTTTTAAGACAATGCCTAGGTCCACTTTAATGTCTGTTTGACTCAGAAATTAGGTGATAGTCTAGAACAAATGCCACAAAAGTGGGAGAGGAAAAATTAGGTCAGACTTGTTAAGATTAAACAGGGGAAGGCCACTCAGTTTCTCAGAGCCTGGCCAGGGTTCTGATCTGCTGAGGTTCCTTCTCTGTGTCCACTCCATGAGCTTCCCTGGAGTGTGGAGGATAGGGAGAAGGAGAGAAAGATCACAGGGACTCAAACGTTTCTTGCCTGGTTAGGGCACTCTCGCTTAAAGTGGCCCTCTCTGCTGCAACCAAAGCAAGTGTGCCCTTTGCTAGTTGAAGTTTGTTGGAGGGTATTAACTAGGATGGCTATATTTTCTTTATGGGATTTTTTAAGGGTGGCCGCCAAGGCCCTATTCTGATGGGAGGAAGAGGCAATATGTCTGGCGGCAATAATCCAACGATCAAGACTCTGCTGGTGTAGCCTGGCACAGGCAAGTTTATGGTCAGCGTTCATACCGCCCCAAACCAATGATCTGACAAAGCGGTCCCTAAGTTCACTGGCCGGAAATTTTCTTTGCAAGCTCTTCTGGACTCTATCGATAAAGGAGGGGAGGTCCTCACTGGCCTTTTGATTAATGCCTGCTATGGGGGATTCAGTGGGTCCCTCATCAAGCTTTCGCCAGGCCGTGAGGCCAATGGCTCTAATTTGATCTTGATAAGGGGAGGAAATAGCTGCCTGTTTGGCACCCATGGCAAATTGGTCAGAGGTGTCAGAGAGCATGCCAATGGTGATAGGGATGGGGGGTTGAGTATTTTGGTTTTTTTCTCCCTGGGCTCAGCACTCTTTGTTAAAATAGGCCAGAAATTTAAGAAATGTGGGCCCAGGCAGGACAGCTTTAGCCAATTCTTTCCAATCCCAGGTGACAGGCCTGGTGGGCTAGGCCCTCAAGAATAGTCTGCCCAGGGTGAGCTGGGTCCGTCTTCAGCCACAGCCTTTTTTAGATCTTTTAATTCTCTGGGGTCCCAGGGATACTAGGTGGCTGGTCTATTACCCCTGGGATTAAGATTGACAGGGTAAAGGTGGGGAGTTTCTCCTAAGCCGAAGGCCCCTCCCATATAGGGAGGGGGCACTGAAGGCAAGGGACCAGGAGTGTGGAAAGGGTTAGTGAGCAACTCAGGAGTCGGGGACTTGGAGGAACAGGGTTTAATGTCGGGCCAGAGAACACAACCAAAGGGGTCTAAAGAGGGGTACAGGGGCTCTGAGGAAGGTGGGGGCAATTTATCGGGTGTATCTATCTTTGGGTCAGTCTTAATCTCTGTCTCCTTTTGTGGCTGTTTTTCTTTGGTTTCCTTGGGAGGCCTGGGTGGAAAGCAGCTTTTTAGAGCTGAGATAGTAGGGAGTACCCCGAGAGGTGGAATCTCTCTTTGGTCAACCTGGGCCCGAGTGATCAATTGTTCTACTCGGTCCCAGGTGTCCCAGTCGAAGAGGTTGGCAACAGGAAGCCAAGGGGTGAACTTGAGTAGGCACCCCCAGGCTTGAAGGGCTTGATTATCAGAAAGAGTCAAGCTTCGACTCTTAAGTAAGATATGCAAGGATTCAAGGGAGGGATCTGGCTGCCCCTTGGATGAGGTTGAACCCATGATAGGACTACAAATAAAAAAGGGTGAAAAAGAACTGGCACCCGATGGGTGACAGACAATCAACTGTGCTTGCCTGGCCGGGCCCCTCACGGGACCTTAAGGAGTCTTAGCTTAGGAGTGGCCGTATAAACCCCGACCCCAGAATTGGCATGGCCAAGAATCTCCACTGAGCTGAAACGACTCCATGGACACACAGGTAGAAAGCCCACTCACGCTCCGTAGCCGCGAAAGCTGTGAGGCTCACATGTTCACACACAATCACACAGAGGCAATCATTCAGTCAAGGCAGGGGCAACGACCAGACCAGCCACCATTACTTGAATATTGTAAGTCAGACCTTCAAGACTCACCGGAGAGTAGCCACAGCCCGTCAGTTGTCGTGACATATTCAATTCTTTCACCCATTGCCAAAGTGAGAGGGGGAAGAAAGATAATAGGACTACCCCATAATTTATGGGGGTACACTCACCAGCAGACCGATTGGCCCGTCAGTTTTCTTCCGTTGAGCAGCCTCACACGGGGAACCAGTCTGTCTCTAATGTATGTCATAGGAAAAAGTTATAATAACACAAATAGGAAGTAAAAGAAGTGAAGATGAATTTTAGTAAAGGTGGCTGAGGTTATATTGGTAAGCCTAGATATTATTGCAGGCACATAAAATGAAGCTATTGCAAATTCATATCTATTAATTTGGCACAAGATAGCATTTTAAAGGCAAAAACTATAGGTGGAAAAATAATCACTGCTTACAACAGAACTCAGAAGCAAAAAAATGATGCAATTTTACTACATGTCTTCTCAAGTTGGAGAATTCACTAGCACCTATGTAGTACTTAGGTAATGTAAGACAAGGCCAGCTTCAGTCTTTAACCATAAGTTCATTTTGCTTTGTAGTTCTATGACTTCATATTAGAGGTCTAAATATACCAATTATTTCAACATTAAACATATATGAAATATCCAGTTTGAGTTTTTCTCTTCAGAGTCATGATGACCCTAAAATTTTCTAAGCTATATATCTTCAATAGCTTATATTATTGTTGAAACAGTTTCCAGCACAAAATTGGAAGATATATCAGTTGTTCTTTTCTACTCAATTCAAAATAAATGTTAACTTACACTGACTTCATAATGATAGATAATAGTTTAGGTTATTACCAGTGAATAACTATTTTCACTTTGCTGGTCAACAAGACTACACCACCTCATAAGTATTAACTAGCCTGGTCTTGGCTAAAGCTGAGTGGTCTGGGGTGGATATATAATCCTGGACAATCTGATACTTCCACCTCGGAATTTGGGGTTAGGGCTCAATTCTAGTCAGCTAAGTATGCTTGCATAGACTAAACTGCTAAAAGGAAGATTTTTTTTCTCCTCTGTAAATTTATAAAAGTAACAAAAATTATATTATCTTAACAATGAATACCAGTGCTATATACTAAATTATGTCTCCCCTCCCAAAATCTGTATGTTGAAACAATAATTCCCATGACTATATTTGAAGATAAGATCTTTAAAGACATAATTAAATGAAAATTAAGTCATTAGGGTGGATCCTAATCCAATATTATTGTCCTTGTAAGTCCAGGAAATTTAGATACAGAAACATACTAAATAAAGGCAGAAGATAGTTGTCAATGAAGATAATCATCTACAAGGCAGAGACCTGGAACAGATCCTTGGCTAAAGATACTCAGAAGAAACAAACTCTGCTAATACTCTCTCGCTCTCTCTCTCTCTCCACAAGGATTGATAGAATCACACAACCACACAGACATAAATCCCCAGCAAAGTCCAGACAGGGAAAAATATTTTTGAAGAGAAAGAATAAGGTGTAACTTATAGCAGAAAGAACTCAGGTGTGGCTTGAAGAAATGAGCAATATCTACATTCATAATAATAATCTTAAATAAGGTATTGTATTTATTTATGAATTGATGTTTACTGAGCATTTATCTTTTGTATCTCTCCCCCATTCCCTTGCCCGCCCTCCCTTTCATAGTTACTTCCTTTCTTGTAACTCAAAAGTCTGTTTATCAACACTCCCCCAAAAACTGCTTTACAAAGGTCACAGTGACCTACCTCCTAATTGCCAATTCCAAAGCATTCTTAAATTTTCATCTTACCTGAATTCTTGGGTAAACTCAACACCATTCACCCCTCCAGTCTAATAGAAGTTGTACCTTTTCGTTTCTGAGACCATTCTACCTCCATCACTATTTTTTATTTCTCCTCCTCCTCCTCCTCTTCTTCTTCTCCTCCTCCTCCTTCCTCCTTCTCCTCCTTCTCCTTCCTCCTTCTCTTCATCCCCCTCCTCCTCCTTCTCTTCCTCCTCCTTCCTCCTCCTCCTTCTCCTTCCTCCTTCTCTTCATTCCCCTCCTCCTCCTCCTCCTCATCTTCTTCCTCCTCCTCCTCTTCCTCCTCCTCCTCTTCCTCCTCCTCCTCCTCCTTCTCCTTCCTCCTTCTCTTCATCCCCCTCCTCCTCCTTCTCTTCCTCCTCCTTCCTCCTCCTCCTTCTCCTTCCTCCTTCTCTTCATTCCCCTCCTCCTCCTCCTCCTCATCTTCTTCCTCCTCCTCCTCTTCCTCCTCCTCCTCTTCCTCCTCCTCCTCCTCCTCTTCTTCTTAAGTTTTTTAAATTTATTTTTTATTTAAGAAAGGATAAATTAACAAAACCATAGGGTAGAATGGGTACAACTCCACCCAATTCCTACCACCCAATCTCCATATCCCACCCCCTCCCCAATAGCTTTCCCATTCTCTATCCCTCTGGGAGCATGGACCCAGGGTCATTGTGGGTTGCAGAAGGTGGAAGGTCTGGCTTCTGTAATTGCTTCCCCACTGAACATGGACGTTGACTGGTCGGTCCATACTCCCAGTCTGCCTCTCTCTTTCCCTAGTAGGGTGGGTCTCTGGGGAAGCAGAGCTCCAGGACACACTGGTGGGGTTTGAGTGAAAAATGAGGGAGAAGTAGAGCATCACTCTGTTACATGCAGTGCCAGGAATTGAACCACCTCCTAAGCCACAGATATCTAAGTCACCTAGTCTGTGGAACTTTGTCATAGCAAAACTAGCAAATTAATACCAAGGAACATACCCTTGTTTTAGACTGTTTATAGTCGAATGTTAAATCCCAAGTATCAAAAGCCACAGAGTATATATACACAATGGATTATTACTCAGCTATTAAAAACAGTGACTTCACCGTTTTCAGCCAATCTTGAATGGAACTTGAAAAATTCATGTTAAGTGAAATAAGTCAGAAACAGAAGGATGAATATGGGATGATCTCACTCTCAGGCAGAAGTTGAAAAACAAGATCAGAAGAGAAAACACAAGTAGAAACTAAACTGGAATTGGCATATTGCACCAAAGTAAAAGACTTTGGGGTGGGGTTGGGGGTGGGGGTGGGGAGAATACAGGTCCAAAAAGGATGACAGTGGACCTAGTGGGGGTTGTATTGTTATATAAAAAACTGGGAAATGTTATGCATGTACAAACTATTGTACTTACTGTCAAATGTAAAACATTAATTCCCCAATAAAGAATTTTTTTAAAAAAGCCACAGAAACAAAGGGTAATGTAAAACTACTCTGTATGGTACCAGAAAAAAAAAATCCCTCCTAAAGGGAGGAGAAAGAATTCAATAGGAAAGTTTGAAGTAGAAGGTCTTTTGTGAATAAAGGATAAAGAAAATTTCTCAGGAAATGTCAGAGTTCTCTCCAGCAGTCAGTATCTGATGTGATATAAATTCCAAAATCTTCTTCAAAAAGATCTCTTACACATGGAGATAAGCACCTGGAGTCAGAGGTGTCCAGAAGAATGTCAACCTAGGGAGTCGGGCTGTAGCACAGTGGGTTAAGTGCAGGTGGCGCAAAGCACAAGAACCGGCATAAGGATCCCGGTTCGAACCCCGGCTCCCCACCTGCAGGGAAGTCGCTTTACAGGCGGTGAAGCAGGTCTGCAGGTGTCTATCTTTCTCTCCTCCTCTCTGTCTTCCCCTCCTCTCTCCATCTCTCTCTGTCCTATCCAACAACGACGACAACAACAATAATAACTACAACAATAAAACAACAAGGGCAACAAAAGGGAATAAATAAATAAATATTTTTAAAAAAATTTTTTTTTAATTAAAAAAAAAAAGAATGTCAACCTAAAATTCTCCTCCCATCCTTTTAGATCACTGCCAATGACTGAGAAATTTCAAATGCCTTCATAGTTCCACTAAGTGTAGAATATAGATCATGTAACATTATCCAGATTTCAAATATTGGGATATTGCAGTTGACACTCAAGTTAGCAATGAAAGAAAATTAAACTTGTAAGCAGATGATAAAATAAGCAACCATGCACCTCAGAGAGAGAATGCAAATTATGAGACTATCTTCATTTCATCCACATGACTCCCTTCTTCTGAAATTCCTACATCTCTATATAAACCTATAGAATCTTAAAATCCCTGTTTTTTATAAAGACTTGTGTAATGTACATATAAAGAGAGTTGAAAAATAAACAGTAAAGATGAGTATAAAATTATGGGATTATGAAAACCAGACCTTCCACCTTCTGCAACCCACAATGACCCTGGGTCCATACTCCCAGAGGGATAAAAAATAAGGAAGCTATCAGGATGGGGGATGGAATATGGAGTTCTGGGGGTGGGGATTCTGTGGAGTTGTACCCCTCTTATCCTATGGTTTTTGTCAGTGTCTCATTTTATAAATAAAAATTATATAAAAATGATTAGAAGTTTTAGCCACACCTTCTGCTATTTCAGATATGACATTTAGAACCACAACACAGTGACCAATGGTGCCATCCTGTTTATTCAAAATAGTGTTGTGCAGCATACATCACACAGTTTGGAAGAAGGTTGATAGGTAGGAAGGTTGATAAGTATGCTGGTAGAGGCCAGAAAATGGTCCACCCAAAATTTGTTACCATGTGAGATGACCTGGGTTCAAGGTCCAGGTAACTACAGGGGAGAACATTAACAGAGGTCACTTTATCAGGGGTAAAGTGATGCTATGCAGTCTCTTCTCCTGTCTCATTTCTTCTATCTAGAAAGAAAAAAAGAAAAGGCTGCCAGGAACAATGGAACCAAGCAGCAGCAATAATGTTGGTGGCAACAACAGCAGCAAAAAAAATTATGCACGCTCACTATAAAAAAGAATTTTCTGAGATCAAATATGTTGAAAAATACTAGTGTAAAATAAATGACTCCTAGGTTGTTTAATGGAAAGTCTTTTTTTGTCTCCAGGGTTATCACTGGGGCTTGGAGCCAACACTAGGAATCCACTACTCCTGGCGACCATTTTCCCCCCATTTTATAGGATAAGACAGGGAGAAATTGAGAGAAGAGGGGGAGAGAGAGGGGTAGAGAGAAAAACAGACACCTGCAGACCTGCTTCATTGCTTGTGAGACATCCCCCCTGCATGTGGGGAGCCAGGGACTCAAACCCAGGTCGTTTTAGTACTAAATGTGCTTAACCGGACGCACCACCACCGACCACCCAGACCCTGAAAGTCTTTTTTTTTTTTTTTTGGAGGGTGGTGGAATGCAAAGCCTTTCATTTATAGGGCCATGAAATAGCTCAGCCAACAGAGTGCATTTATTAGTATATGTGAGGTCCTGAGTTCACTACATGAGGAGACGATAGAAAGCACCAAAGAGAATTCCATAGATGGTGAAGTGATCCTTTGGTGTTTCTCCTGCTCTCACTAAGTGTATAGAATTTTTAACAAATGGACTGAAACTGAGAGGTCTCTTTGCAACATAGCACACATGCAAAAAAATTCACTCTTCTGCATGTGACTATCCAGCTCTCTCAGCATCACAGACTAAAGAAGCTGTCTTTGTATATGATTGACTGTATTTGGATCGACCTTCCTGTGGTGCATCCCGTGAGTACCCATTCATTGGGGAAACTGACGATCCTTCCTAGCCGACTGAATCCACATGGATCCCAGTCACTTTCAAAGCCATTAACTGGCTATGGAAGAAGGGCAAACGCTAGAAGAAGAAGAATTGACTGTATTAAAATTAATTGGTCTTACCCCCACACCTATGGTAATATAATTTTTGATAAAGAGGCCCAAATTATTAAATGGGGAAGGAGGCTCTCTTCAATAAATTGTGCTAGGAAAACTGGGTTGAAACATGCAGAAGAATGAAACTGAATCACTGTATTTCACCAAATACAAAAGTAAATTCCAAGTGGATCAAGGACTTGGATGTTAGGCCAGAAACTATCAGATACTTAGAGGAAAATATTGGAAGAACTTTTTTCCGCATAAATTTTAAAGACATTTTCAATGAAACGAATCCAATTACAAGGAAGACTAAGGCAAGTATAAACCTATGGGACTACATCAAATTAAAAAGCTTCTTCACAGCAAAAGAAACCACTACCCAAATCAAGAGACCCCTCACAGAATGGGAGAAGATCTTTACATGCCATACATCAGATAAGAGTTTAATAACCAACATATATAAAGAGCTTGCCAGACTCAATAACAAGACAACAAATAACCCCATCCAAAAATGGGGGGAGGACTTGGACAGAATATTCATCACAGAAGAGATCCAAAAGGCTGAGAAACACATGAAAAAATGCTCCAAGTCTCTGATTGTCAGAGAAATGCAAATCAAGACAACAATGAGATATCACTTCACTCCTGTGAGAATGTCACACATCAGAAAAGGTAACAGCAGCAAATGCTGGAGAGGGTGTGGGGTCAAAGGAACCCTCCTGCACTGTTGGTGGGAATGTCAATTGGTCCAACCTCTGTAGAGAACAGTCTGGAGAACTCTCAGAAGGCTAGAAATGGACCTACCCTATGACCCTGCAATTCCCCTCCTGGGGATATATCCTAAGGAACCCAACACATCGATCCAAAAAGATCTGTGTACACATATGTTCTTGGCAGCACAATTTGTAATAGCCAAAACCTGGAAGCAACCCAGGTGTCCAACAACAGATGAGTGGCTGAGCAAGTTGTGGTATATATACACAATGGAATACTACTCAGCTGTTAAAAATGGTGACTTCACCGTTTTCAGCCGATCTTGGCATGTTGAGTGAAATAAGTCAGAAACAGAAGGATGAATACGGGATGATCTCACTCTCAGGCCGAAGTTGAAAAACAAGATTAGAAAAGAAAACACAAGTCGAACCTGAAATGGAATTGGAGTATTACACCAAAGTAAAAGACTCTGGGGTGGGTGGGTGGGTGGGGAGAATACAGGTCCATGAAAAATGATGAATGAAATAGTGGGGTTTGTATTGTTAAATGGGAATCTGGGGAATGTTATGCATGTAAAAAAAAAAAAAAAAAAAGAAGAAGTAGAAACGCAAAGCAGAAATTGACTGAGTTTGGAGTATGGCACCAAAGTAAGAAAGCAGAAGTACACTAGAGTTTGCAGTGAGTACCCTCCCTAACACTTCCTCTCCACTATTCCAAGCTTTGGGTCCATGATTGCTCAACAATTTGTTTGGCTTTGTATGTTAACTCTCTTTTCAGTCATCAGGTTCCAGATGCCACCAGGATGCCGGCCAGGCTTCCCTGGACTGAAGACCCCACCAATGTGTCCTGGAGCTCAGCTTCCCCAGAGACCCACCCTACTAGGGAAAGAGAGAGGCAGACTGGGAGTATGGACCGACCAGTCAACGCCCATGTTCAGCAGGGAAGCAATTACAGAAGCCAGACCTTCTACCTTCTGCAACCCACAATGACCCTGGGTCCATGCTCCCAGAGGGATAGAGAATGGGAAAGCTATCGGGGGAGGGGGTGGGATATGGAGATTGGGCGGTGGGAAAAAAAAAAAAAGAAAACAACTCTTTTGTTCCTGTCACCCTTGTAACTTTAGTGGCAAGGTAAATTCTAAGTTCTTTATCTCTATGTTGACTGGAAGAGAAGTCAATGCTGCAGTACTGGCAACTTCCTTCAAAGAAAGGTTCTTGAGTTACTATAGTCCCTTGTCATGGAGATGATGAAAGCTGTAAAGACCTGGATGTTTATGCCCCCCTGGAGTAGCCAGTGCTTGGTTCAGGATCAAGAAAGTCTACATCCTTTGACCCCTCATAGGAATGGAAATGCCCCTTGTAATTTATGAGCTAGAGCTTTCTGGAACCAAGCTGATGTTACAATAAGCTCCTGGGGGCGGGGGGTTGTTTTGTTTTGTTTTTGTTTTTATTTTTTCATTGTCACTGGGGCTTCACTGCTCCAGGTCAACTTCTGCAAATAGAAACAGAGACAGAAAGACAGGGAGAGAAAGACAGTGAAGCATCCCCTGAGTGTAGGGAGGCAGTCTGGAGACTGTGCTGCATACATGGCAAAGCAGACACCTATGCACGTGAGCTACCTTGCAGGCCCTATCTCATTTTCTTAGTTTTCTTTCTGGCCCTGCCTCCCAAGCTCCTTTTATGCTTTATACTGGAGCACATTTCTAATAAGTCAGGCATGGTTGGCTCCATATCTCAGTGTTAGCAACTGGAGAAAACAGAAAACAACCTACAAGTAGCTTGCATTTAAAAAATACTCTTCTGAAACATTCATCTTGGTTGTTCTAGTTGAACTTTGTTTCTATATATTTTTGCTTCCTTACCCAAAAGAAATAGGATAAAAATGTTGATGTCCTTAGATATTTTTAATGTATCCCATCAAGATTCCTTACTTAATAAGTAAAGCAAATCTGGTGTTTTTCATCAAAGTAAAAGACTCAGGGGTGTGGGTGGGGTCAGGTCCTGGAACATGATGGCAGAGGAGGACATAGAGGGGGTAGAACTGTTATGTGGAAAAGTAAGAAATGTTGCACATGTACAACCTACTGTATTTTACTGTAAACCATTAATCCCAATAAAGAAAATAAAGCAAATAAAGCTTAATATGTTAAAGAACTAATGTGTCCATGTTTATAAGTCCTAAGAGTAACTGACACAAGTTCAGAATCAAATGCTCTAATTTGGGTTTATTCAAGTACGTGTCCCAAATTTCATAACTATAGGGTTTTACTAGCTCTAGTATACTATGCTGCAAACTCCTACATGAGTACTGGCCGTATGAATGTCTGTGCACATTTTTCCTGCAGCTGCCAATATGCTCTTATACTAAGTTTGTCTTCCTCATTTGATGATACTCAAACAATGCTAGGAGACGATTTTCTATTTAGCTTGCATCAAATAGAAAAATTTCCAAGGTTCAAATTAACTACACTGTACAAAAATAATTCAGCTAGTCTTTATTTGACTTGTGGAAATGTAATTATGTCCACTGGACACGACAGTCTTCCTCTTTTCCTAATGGTTAAGTTAATGATGCTGTATGAAATAACAACAACAACAAAAAACTGTTCCTACAGCTATCCAGACTATCATTTGTCTCAGAATACTCCCTTCTTTCTCAATTTAGTTCATCATAAATTATTTCGGTGTGTTATTTGATTTATTTTTAGATAGTTTCCATATATCATTCTTTTATTGACTTCAAATTTAATTTCATTGTGGTTAGAAAATACACTTTGTATAGGTTGGTCTCAGACCCAGAATAGGATCTACTTTAATAAATATAATGTGTGCTTATAAAATAAAAGTGAATATTTGCCAAAGTATTTTTTAAATTTAATCTAATATTTCTTACAACTACTCTAAGACAACAGATATAGGAACAGTATAAAATATACTGGATTTTTTCTCATTAATTAAAAAATTGTTCAATTATATTATCTCTTCTATCTCTCTTTTCTCTCTCTTCTCTCCTTCTCTCTCTCTTTCTGTCTCTCTCTATTTTTAGATAGAACCAGAGAGGCAGAAAGAGATTGAAAGAGATCAGAGTGACAATGCTTCCTTTAGTTCAGCAGGGGCAAGACTTGAACCTGGCTTGGAACATGGCAAAGCAGCAAACTAGTCAAGTGAGCTGATGAGTCTCACGACTCTCTTTAAAACTGGTTTATGTGGGGAGTGGGGGATTGGCGGGATGGGACACAGTCTTTTGGTGGTGGGAATGGTGTTTATGTACACTCCTATTAATTTGTAGTCATATAAATCACTAATTAACATGAGAGGGGAAAACTGATTGTATGTCTCAAACTTTTTAAAGCACAGACTGAGTCTTTTTAATACATAGGCTGAGTCTTTGATATGTTGACTCTCTCAAAAGCCTAGACCAGGGAGAACAGAAGCAACCGGTGGCACAGCTATATACAAGATGCTGGGTAAAATACTGCAAATCTTAACAAAGGGACTTTTCAAAGTTAACCCAATTACCAAATAATGTGATAATAACAATAACTATCTATTGTCTTCTTGAACCCTAAGACAGAAAGAACCTCACATTTCCACTATAGAGCCTATATTTTCCCCTGTCCTGGAGCCTTAGGGTGGGGTGCACTTTCCTGCATGCTTCTCTCAATTCATACCAAATACTACTGCATCCGCCGATCCCAACCTAATCAACACAACAAGTGCCACCTCAGCATGCTTCACTTTAGACTGTGTCCAAAGACTTCAGGTGTGAAATGACAACCCTTTAGCTTCATTACTTGGGTGAGACATTTCCTTTCATAGTATTCTCTAATTCCGTTCCAGGTGGTTCACTTCCTAACAAAGTCCCAAAACCTAAATATAGACCAGGTCCCATGAAATAGAGCATATGTTCACATGTATCCATAAACTAGGGCAAAATATATACCTGAAAGCAAAAGTACACAAGAGTGTGCAGTGAGTAACCCCCCCAACGCTTCATCTGCACTATTCCAGCCTTTAGGTCCATGATTGTTCAAATTGAGAAACATAAACTGGCTTTGTATGTTAACTCTCGTTTCAGCCACCAGGTTCCAGATGCCAGCATGATGGCAACCAGACTTCCTTGGACAGACAACCCCATCAATGTGTCCTGGGACCCGTTTCCCCAAAGATCCACCCTACTACGGAAAGAGAGAGGCAGACTGGGAGTATGGATCGACCAGTCAATGTCCATGTTCAGTGGGGAAGCAATTACAGAAGCCAGAACTTTCACCTTCTGTAACCCACAATGACCTTGGGTCCATACTCCCAGAGAGATAAAGAATAGAAAAGCTATCAGGGGAGGGGATGGGATAGGGAGATCTGGTGGTAGGAATTGTGTGGAGTTGTACCCCTCCTATCCTACGGTTTTGTTAATGTCTCCTTTTTAAAATAAATAAAAAAATAAAAACTGGTTTATAGTAGGGACAGATAATAGATGATAAGTGATGATATATGGTTGGTAGATAGGTAATAGATATATAATAGATAAGATAGATGATAGAATAGATAGACAGTGATAGAGATGATAGATTATGGATGGATGGATGGATAGATAGATGGATGGATAGGGATATGAGAGAAATAAACGGATGTCAGATAACACATGCTGATATAGATGCCATTTCTAGGTAGCAGTAAGGGAAGGCGATACTATAAGAGCACAAGGACATCCGGACATTGAACAATCTATCCTAAATTATTTCTCCTTTGATCCTTTGCTGACCCCTGCCCTAGAAAATAACCTTATTACCATTTTTAATTGAGGGGGTTAATATTTTACAGTACCAGTTTTTAAAATAATTTTTATTTGCTATTAATAGTTTGTTACAAGAATGTAAGAATATAGTTCTACACCATATTCACCACCAAAGTTCAGTATCCCCACCCTCCAATCTCCCAAAGATAACCAGCACAGTTCTCACAAATGCTTGCTTCTATTTTGTTTGGATTTTTTTTTTTTTTGGCAAGTTTATGTGAATCAGATCTCTAGATTCCATGAGTGAAACCATCTGGTAGTTGTCTTGTCTTTCATCTCTTTACTTACTTTGCTAAGCATAATCACCTTCAGTCCCATCCATTTTGTCCCAAAGGACACAATATCATCTTTTTTTTCTTTTTACCACAGAGTAATTTTCCATGGAATATATATGTATCTAATAACTTACTTTTTAAAGAATTTATTTATTCATGAGAAAGATAGGAGGAGAGAAGGTACCAGAGTAATGTCTGGGAATCAAACTCAGGAATCAAACTCAGGACCTCATGGTTGAGAATCCAATGCTTTATCCACTGCACCACCTCCCAGACCACTCCAATAACTTCTTTATCCAATTATCTGTCAGTGGGCATTTAGGTTGTTTCCACTCTTTGACTACTGTGACTAATGCAGCTATGAACATACTAGTGCAAATTTCCCTTCATATTAGTGCTTGAGTATCTGTCCACTGAATAAATGCTTAAAAGTGGTATTGCTGGAACATAAGGTAATTCCATTTTTATTTGTTTAAGGACTTTACAATGTTCCAAAGAAGCTGTACCAATCTGCATTCCCATCAGCAATGTAGCAGAGTTCCTCTTTCTCCACAAGCTCTCTAACAACTGCCATTTCCTGGTTTATTTGTATAAGCCATTCTCTCAGGTGTGAGATGGAAGCTCAGTGTAGTTTTAATTGGCATTTCTCTAATGATAAGTGAAGTGGAATATTTCTTTATGCATCTGTGGGCCACGTGTATCTCTTCAGAAAACTGTTTAGTTCTTTGAACCACTTTTTTTAAATATGCCTTTCTCTCTTTTAATTCTTTTATTTATTACTAGGTAGAGACAGAAATTGAGAGGGGGGAGATAGAGAGGGAAAGAGACAGAGAGACACCTGCAGCCCTTCTTCAGTACTCATGAAACTTGCCCCATGCAGATGGGGACCAGGGGCTTGAACCTGGATCCTTAGGCATAGTAATGTATGTGCTTAACCAGATGTGCCACCACATGGCCCTGGCCCACTTTTTAATTGGGTTATTTTTTGTTTCTTTTGTAGATCTGTACCAATTCTGTAGAGATATTTGATATCAGCCATTTGATGTATGATGTGCAAATATATTCTCCCCTTTACTGGGCTGCCTGGTTATCCTTGTGTAGTTTGCTTTTCGATGTGTAGAAGCTTTTTAATTTCATGTAATCCAATTTATTTACTCTTGTTTTAATTTACCATGCCTAGGGGGTCGAGTCTCCAAATACATCTTTGATGTGAAGTTCCTCCTGCAAAGTTTCATTGGCATTTTCTTCTATAAATTTGAATGGTTTCTGGACTAATAGCTTTGATCCACTTTGATCTGACCAAGGTGGTAGCTAAATTTTGATTTGAGATTGGCTGCCAGTCTCCCAGTTTGGTGCCAGCTGTCCCTGAGCACCAGTTTTTAGTCCTGGGAAATCATTCCCTTCCCTTTTTTTTTAAATTACTTTATTGGGGGATTAATGTTTTACAGTCAACAGTAAATACAACAGTTTGTACATGCATAACATTTCCCAGTTTTCCACATAATAATACAACCCCCATTAGGTACTCATCCATTATGTTCCCAGGACATGAACCCTCCCCCAACTCACCCCAGAGTCATTTACTTTGGAGCAATGCTCCACTTTCCCTCCTTTCTACTCACAAGCCACATGTCCTGTACCCACCTGTGGCTTAGGTGGTTTTCTTTTTTAACTGTTTTTTTTTCTTTTTTTTTTTCTTTTTTTTAACCATTCCCAGAAGTGGTGAGCCTCAGCTGTCACTCTCCCAGTCTGGTGCCAGCCATCCCTGGTAAGGCCTTTTAATCCTGAGGATCTCTCCTTCTCCGCCTTTTCTGTCCACAAGCCACATGTGTCTGTACTCACCTGTGGCTTAGTGAGTTTCAGAAGAAATTCTGGTTATATTTTGTTGAGTTTTCAGGTGATTTTCATTGCTTTTCCTAGTTGACCAGAGAGAGTGAAACATGGCTGCAGCCCCTCCTTGGCCACACCTCTGGAAGTCCCCCTACAGTACCAAGTTTAGAAGTAACGATGCCCTCAGGTACTTAAAATTTTCACTGTTTAATCAAATCAAAGGCATTTATTTTATTGTTACCACAAACTTTTGTAATCCTGTGGCAGAAAATCTTAGGTCATCATTGTAAAGTCTTCCCCATACTCAATCATACTTGTTTCTTTTTCTGTTCCTATGGTATATAATATGATTTGATTCACATAAGAATGACCAGCTCCCCATCCCCTGCTCGGGAATGAACTAGATTCCCCAAAAAGACTAGGTTTGGACTGGAGGCTTCCAGGAATTGGTTTGGATGTAGCTCCAATACTTGGTATGACTCTGGAAACATAGGAACATCCTTATGAGATTAAAAAAGAACAGTTCCAAATACTGAGAATAGCTGTTAACCGGAAACCAACTGTTCCTTGTTCTGCATAAATATTTTCACCTATACCCACCCTGTGATAACTATAAAAAGGTGGGACGAGAAAGGATCAGGGTCACAGACTCTCCCCTTGCTTGGAAGGGTGTCGGCGGCTCAAGCTTAAGCTTCCTAATAAAGGCTTTTGCTATTGCATGTGATTCTGGTCTTCTTTGCGTGAGATGGGGACTCGAACTCCTGGGCATAACATATGGGGGCTTGTCCGGGGTCCTCATCTCACTAAATGAATGCCAGCTTCACTGAGCCTTCACGTATCTGTAGCGAGAGACCCTTTGAGTTGAAGGCGGACTCGCTGAGTGGCTCCAGGTCCAGGGTCCTGGGAGATGTCCCAGATCCTGTTGTAGGGGATTGAATCCCCCTCGCAAAAATGGAAGGGGAGAGTGGGTGGCGCTCATGAAGCAGCAAAAGGATGTTCTCCCATCTGTAGGGAAGCTGCAGCGAGAGGCCGTCCTCCCATCTGTTGGTTCAGAGTGTTGGCAGCTGGGCCACTGGAGTTTTCTTTGAGTATGTTGTCTCTGTATTTTCTTTGTGTGAGTTGTTTCTGTATTTTCTTTGTGTGTGTTGTCTCTGTATTCATTATCAGTTTTGTCTTTAAGTCCAAAGTCAGGAGTCAGGCTACTTCGACTCCTCTAAGGTCCTGAATCATTTTAGAAAATTCAAACATAGAGCTCATAATTTGGGTCTCGAGGTAAAACAGGACCAGATGATCACTTATTGTCAAAATGAGTGGCCAACCTTCTCTACCAATTGGACCCCAGAAGGAACCTGGGACCTGCCTACTATCTATGCCACCAAAGATGTCATCTTCAGACATCCAGGACACCCAGACCAGATTTCTTATATCCTTACTTGGCAGGATCTGGTAGAGAACCCCCCCTTGACTAAAACTTTTTCTTCCTCCACAGGGTTCGTGACCCACCTTTCTTGCTTTAAATGATTCTCATTGTCAACCTACTGCCCCTGCCGCACCCCCTCTCACTTCCCCCTCCTAGCCTATTCTCCAAAGTGGTCCCAAAGATCACCTAGAGCACCCTCCTCCTTACCAACCTCAACCTCCCCCAGTCCTGCCGGGCTAGCTTCGCTGGAGAGAGGAGACCAGGAACTTGTGGCTTAGCAGGAACGCAATATGCTCTCGTTTATTGATTAGATACATCACCTTTTATGCATCCCTTCACTGGAAGTGGCAAGGGGAAAGGAAATGACTATGCCAGGTATGCTGCATTGCTTGATGCTGTGATCTATTTACATAATCACTGTCTTGCCTGAGATCCGCCCTGCCTGCAGGGCATTGGTTTACTCCCCACTGGTTCACGCTCTTTTTCCACTCCACCCCCTCTCCTAGTCACTTCTTTTTTCCACCCTGCCACTTCCTTCCTGGAAAGTATAAATACAGATTCTTTTCTGATCAATAAACATTGAATTGCGTTCCCGCTCAGCCATGAGTTCTTGGTTGTCTCTCTTCCGCCCTCAAAGCTAGCCCAGCACAGTCCCACAGAAACCCCCCGGCAGCAGGCCAGGACTTACAGAGCCCTCCTCATACGAGATCCCATATAGCCCAGAGAACCCGATTCAGTGGCCCTTCCCTTCTGAGCCCTAGGATCCCCGAATGAGAATGGTGAACAATTGGTACAATATTGGCCGTTTTCTACTAGTGACCTTTATAATTGGAAAATGCAGTACCCTAAGTATTCAGAAAAACTAGCAGCACTCATTGATCTGTTAGATTCTGTTGTTTTTACCCATCAGCCAACCTGGGACGACTGCC
Organism: Erinaceus europaeus; assembly: GCF_950295315.1. Classification (NCBI taxonomy): domain Eukaryota; kingdom Metazoa; phylum Chordata; class Mammalia; order Eulipotyphla; family Erinaceidae; genus Erinaceus; species Erinaceus europaeus. The sequence goes on from NC_080176.1 coordinate 36,282,578, forward strand.
AGCAGCTTTTACAGATTCTTTTTGCCATGGAAGAAAGAGAAAGGATCCTCTGGGAAGCCTGAAAACTTGTGCCTGGGGCAGACAGGAACTCCACCTTAAACCCAGCCCTGATAGATGCCAGTTTCCCTCTTACAAGACCCACCTGGGATTTTAACTCACCTGAAGGTAAGGAGAAGCTCCAGGTCAATTGCCAGACTCTAATGGGTGGTCTCCGGGCAGTGGCACGCTGACCCACCAATTTGACTAAGATTAGTAGTGTGCAACAGGAAAAGACAGAAACCCCAGCTGCTTTCTTAGAAAGAATTATGGAGGCATATCTAATGTTCACTCCCTAGATCCAGAAGCTCCAGAGAATAAGTCAGCAGTAATTATGGCCTTTGTAAACCAAGATATCCAGAAAAAACTCCAGAAAAGATAGATTAGCAGATAAGTCTTTACAGGAACTACCGGCAGTAGCGGAGAAAGTCTTTAACAACTGACAGACCCCTGAAGAACGCCAGTTACGGACAATGACAGCAGCTAATGAGCAACAGGCTCGCAACCTCACTAAGGTATTGTTGGCAGCTACCGCAGAATGCCCTTGGTGGAAAGGCAGAGAGGCCCATCCTTCCCAAAGGTTTGAAAAGAGCAGAAGTCCATATGGGGAGGGAGAAAAGAAGCTCCTTAAAAATCAGTGTGCATACTGCAGGGAGATGGGTCACTGGGCCAGAGAGTGTCCAAGAAGAAAGGGGAGACAAAAGGACACTTGGGCCAATAAGACAAAAATTCTAGAACTGGGTGAGCTCAGTGACTAGGGCCGATGGGGTTCGAGTCCCCTCCCCAAACCCAGGATAACTTTAACAATAGAGGGGAAACCTGTTAGCTTTTTAGTATGGGGGCTCAACATTCAGTGTTAACCCAGTCCATGGGAAAACTATCCAAACAAAAGACCTGGGTACAAGGAGCAACTGGAATGAAACAATATTCCTGGACTACTCAGAGGACTGTGGACTTGAGGAAGGGACAGGTATCTCATTCTTTTATGCTTATTCCCCAATGCCCCTACCCCCTTCTTGGGAGAGACCTGCTTTTTAAGATGGGAGCAACCATTACTTTCAACCCCAAGAACCAGTAGTTGTGACCACCAACTCCATGCCAGTTCCTATCCTTACCTTAAATTTGACAGATGAAGCTTCCTTGAACCCAGCTACCTTGCTCTCTAACCCTGAATTAGACGCTCCCTTACATGATTGCTCTGAGATTCTGAGCTTCACATCCAGCCTCCAGGAAGACTTGAAAGACCAGCCTTTAAAAGGAACAGAAGTGAACTGGTATACTGATAGGAGCAGCTTAATCAGAGATGGGGTAAGGTATGCTGGGGCCGAGGTAACTACTAAACATGAGGCTGTGTGGGCAGCTGCCCTGCCCGCAGGGACTTCGGCCCAAAATGCTGAATTAATTGCCCTCACAAAAGCCCTCAACCTGGGAAAGGGAAAAGACTTAATAACTACACTGATAGCCGCTATGCCTTTGCCACAGCCCACATCCACGGGGCTATATATTGAGAAAGGGGACTGCTCACAGCTGAAGGTAAAGCTATCAAAAACCAACCAGAAATATTAGACCTGTTAGAGGCTATCTGGATGCCAGATGAGGTGGCCATAATACACTGCCCTGGGCACCAAAAGGGAGAAAGTCCTGTGGTGCGGGGCAACTGCCTAGCGGATACCACAGCCAGACAAGTCGCATTAAAAAGAACTGATGAATTGGCTCTTTGGCTGCCGGACCCTGGAAAGTCCACCCTGCCTGATGGGCCAAAATATACACCAGATGAGCTCCAGATAAAAAAGTTACCTCTCGCTGACAAGTGTGGTAACTGGTGGGTAACAGCTGATGGTAAACTCATCTTACCCCAAGCTGTGGCCAAACACCTGCTTCAGCATATACACAGAACTGCCTACCTGGGATGAAGAAAAATGGCCAAGCTTTTGCAAAAAGCCAGCCTGAGAATCCGCAATAAGAGCCAACTGGTTAAGGAAATAGTTGCAGAATGCAAAGCCTGCAGACTTGCAAATGCTAGCAACCAGCCTAGAAGTCCCAGGATGCATGAGAAAGGAGCCAGACCAGGTGCCTACTGGGAGATAGACTTCACTGAGGTAAAACCAGGAAAATATGGGTATAAATATATGTTAGTGTTTGTAGATAGCTTTTCAGGATGGACTGAAGCATTCCCAACTAAGAGAGAGACAGCCCATACAGTGGTGAAGAAACTACTCAAAGAGATTTTTCCCATGTTTGGTACACCCATTCATTTCGGCTCAGCTAATGGTCCAGCCTTTGCTTCCCAGATAACCCAGAACTTGGTAGCTGTCCTTGGGGCAAAATGGAAATTACATTGTGCCTATAAGCCCCAAAGCTCAAGACAGGTAGAAAGGATGAATAGAACTCTAAAAGAGACCTTAACAAAATTAACTATGGAGACTGGCGTAGACTGGGTAATTCTCCTTCCCTTTGTCCTTTATAGAGTAAGGAATGCCCCCTATACTGCAAAGCTGACCCCATTTGAGATCATGTTTGGTCGTTCCCCTCCCATAATTCCAGCCTTGAGATCAGACTTCCTCACTAATATTAATGATCAGAACCTGCTTGCCTCTTTACAGACAATAGCTCGAGTCCAAAACTGAGAGCAATATATGAAGCTGCACCCCCTCCAAACCCTCATCCCTTCCAGCCCAGAGACTCAGTCTTGGTGAGATGCCACCAAAAAGAGACACTTGAGCCCCAGTGGAAAGGACTGTATACTGTCATCTTAGCCACCCCCACGGCCCTGAAGGTGGATGGTATCAGCCCATGGATCCACCACTCCCACATCCATGCAGCAGAGACAGAAGAGTTCAAGACCAGATGGCAACTCAAGTCTGTTCCCAAACACCTGCTAAAGCTCTGGCTGGTCTGCTCATGACTCTATAGACTCTTTCTCTCCTGGTGACTCTAATCTTCGTTCCTGGTACTTATGTTCCTCATGCACCATTGATAATAGGACAGTAGTCAGAAACAGAGATTGGCCCAGGATTGGGCCCCAGAAGTTACAAAAAGACAAGGGGGGTTAAAAAAAAGTTCCAAATACTGAGAACAGCCATTAACCCGAAACCAACTGTTCCTTGTTCTGCATAAATATTTCCACCTGTACCACCCTGTGATAACTATAAAAAGGTGGGACGAGAAAGGATCGGGGTCACAGACTTTTCCCTTGCTTGGAAGGGTGTCGGTGGCCCAAGCTTAAGCTTCCTAATAAAGGCTCTTGCATGTGATTCTGGTCTTCTTTGTGTGAGATCAGGACTCGAACTCCTGGGCATAACAATCCTCAGAGCCTCAAAGCTCTGCCACTTTCCTAAAGGTCAGCCCACAGCAATAGAGAGTAACAACACAGTCTTGGTAAGGATCCTATGGCAAAAAGACTATGGCGGGAGAAAGATAGTAGGAAGATCCAGGCCCTGGCTTTCTTGCCCTCCCCATCCTCACAAGTATAAAAATAATTGGTGATTCCTTGGAAAGAATTAAGAACAAATTTCACAAGGCTGGGGAAGCTGCTCAACAGGTAGAGCAAAGGACTTGCTAGTATGAGGATCCATCAATACTGCATATACTGGAGATTGTTCAGCTCTCTCTTTCTTTTCCTATATTTCCTTTTTAAATGAAAAATTCTGGGGGAAAAATAATAGATCTCACATCTCCATTAATACAAACCATTTTCTGTCAAAATGTGATCTTGTATCACTCATCCCTGCTCAAAAACATTACTAGACATGTTTAACTAGGGATTTTGACATTGATTTCATCTCTTCTTAAATTTGTCTTTTATTTATTTACTTATTTATTTTTACCAGAGCACTGCTCAACTCTGGTTTATGAGTGGTGCAAGAGATTAAACCTAGGACTTTGGAGCCTCAGGCCTAAGAGTCTCTTTGCATAACCATTATGCTATCTACCCCCACCCTAAATTTGTCTTTTTCACATCTATAACTCTGTACCTAGCAAAATTCCTGGTGCATAATAGATAACAATAAATTATGTTCAGCTGTTGAGTTTCTAAAGGAAAATCTGTTAAGAGTAGGTAACCACAAATATAAACCAAGATGGTGTGTATCATGTGACAGAGAACTAGAATCATGTGTATCATGTGATATAGGCTGGAACCACACACAATGACTTAGAAAGGAGACCTACCTAACCTCAGTCTAAGAGCCTAGGACCAGTGAAGTGACCCCTACCTTTATATGAGTTAATCCTACAAATGTAAATTAACCAATCAAGAACAATAGGGGTAGGACTAAAGAAGACCATAGGGGCTGGGCAGTAGCACAGTGGGTTAAGTGCATGTGGCGCAAAGCGCAAGGATGCCGATTCGAGCCCCCAGCTCCCCACCTGCAGGGGAGTCGCTTCACAGGTGGTGAAGCAGGTCTGCAGGTGTCTGTCTTCCTCTCCTCCTCTCTGTCTTCCCCTCCTCCTCTCTGTCTTCCTCTCCTCTCTTAGAAAGGAGACCTACCTAACCTCAGTCTAAGAGCCCAGGACCAGTGAAGTGACCCCTACCTTTATATGAGTTAATCCTGTTGGTATGCATGAGACCCCTTCTGTTTCATTTGGTTTAAATCCCCCCTGCTTAACACTATTTTATTTACATAACCACTGTTAACAAGTTCCACCCTCCCTCCAGGGCATTTGTGGTTCAGTGATAGGATTCTTGCCTAATCTGCCCCCTCTTTGTCACACTCTGATTTTCACCAGTCACTTTTCTCTCCACCCTCTCTATGTCACATGCTGTTTCCATCCTACTTGGGAAGTATATATAAAGACAGCATTGTGAGTTTTAGAGTACTTTACCCTTAGTTTAGCTCAGCTCGGCTTAGATTGTGCTGCGTCCTGCATGAATAAAGAGATACTGCCTACAGCTCAACTATGAGTCCCTGGTCGTCTGTTACCTGCCCATGAAGCCAGCCCGGCGAAAACAACCTAACCCGTTGAAAACGACATAATCCTACAAATGTAAATTAACCAATCAAGAACAATAGGGGTAGGACTAAAGAAGACCATAGGGGCTGGGCAGTAGCACAGTGGGTTAAGTGCCTGTGGCGCAAAGCGCAAGGATGCCGATTCTAGCCCCCAGCTCCCCACCTGCAGGGGAGTCGCTTCACAGGTGGTGAAGCGACTCCTCTCCTCTCTGTCCTATCCAATAACAACAGCTAAAAAAAAAAAAACAGTAACAATAACAGCCACAAAAAGGGCAACAAAATGGGAAAAATAGCCTCCAGAAGCAGTGGATTCATAGTGCTGGCACCGAGCCCCAGTGATAACCCTGGAGGCATAAATAAATAAATAAATTTTTAAAAAGACCATAAAAACCCAACGGTACTTGAAGAGGTCCCTTTTATGCTCCCTTTTAGAAACACCACATGGGAATGGGGGGGGGGGTATCCTACTTCCTAAATAACCTTACTCTTAATACATTTTCTTTTTCTTGAATGACAGGGAGAGAAAGAGAACAAGTGCAGAGGTAAACAGCATAATGGTTATGCAAAGAGACTCTCAAGCCTAAGGCTCTAAAGTCCTAGGTTCAATCCCCACCACCGCAAACTAGAGCTGAGAAGTGCTCTGGTTCAAAAAACAAAAAGAGAGTGGAGGGTAGATAGCATAATGGTTTTGCAAACAGACTCTCATGCCTGAGGTTCCAGAGTCCCAGGTTCCAGCCCTCGCACCACCATAAGCAAGAGCTGAACAGTGCTCTGGTAAAAAAAAAAAAAAAACAGAACGCCACTCTGGCACTGGAACACTTGATGCCAGGGATCAAACTCCACACTGGGTCATCTCCTGAGTTACTCTGATGAATTTTATCAACACACTAGTGGTTTCTGTACTTACTGACAGTTCTCATACCTGGCTGTATCCTCTCCAACTTGAGTAAGACTTTGAAAGGGAATTGTGAATTATTCCATCAAAACTCTATACTTCAGGAGTTGGGCAGTAGCGCAGTGGGTTAAGTGCATGTGGCACGAAGTGCAAGGACCAGTGTAAGGATCCTGGTTCGAGCCCCTGGCTCCCCACCTTCAGGGGTGTCGATTCACAGGCAGTGAAACACGTCTGCAAGTATCTTTCTCTCCCCCGTCTCCCCCTCCTCTTTCCATTTCTCGATGTCCTATCCAACAATGATGATATCAATAACAACAACAATAACTACAACAACAATAAAAAACAACAAGAGCAACAAAAGGGAAAATAAATAAAAATTAAAAAATTAGAAAAAAAACTCTATACTTTATTTTTCCCCTCTTGTTTTCTTTTTAGCTCCTAGGATTACTACTGTTGTAGGAGCATAAATCTCCCCCTTCAAGGCCAAGCTAGAGCAAGAAAAGTCAAATGGACTACACACCTACAGAAAGCCTTGGAGTGCTTAATAAAGGATTTCTACCTTTGAGAGTGATACACATTCAAGAGTCTACCGGAGAGGTTTAACAATGGACTCTCGCTATACCTGACACAGATAAACCTCGCCTACTAGAACTCTGAATTATTTTGCTGGAGGCTACAACATTCTGAGCAGTTTGTTGGGAGTTGACAGGAGGTGGGGGTAATTCACCCAGTACAAGTTTAGCTGAGTGGAGCAGCTGCAGCTTGCTGGGCTAGCCTTTGATGCAAACTGGTTAGACAGGTTCTGGATCTACAGAACTGGTTTGACTGACCTGTTATGCCAACATATTCTGGTTTGAGTCCATGTTCCACAGAAGGTAGAAACCTGCCTAGCCAGTTAAATGAAAGGCTTATTAGGTTATCCACTGCACTCTGCATATAGCTTAGATGCAGCAGAACACTTGCACATAGCAGTGGTGTCTAGCAAACTCTTCTGTGGTCCAGAGAGGTGGCTTCTATTGATTTGCTGCTGTTTCAGTTCATCTTTCAAGGAAAGCCAGTCTTGAAACACATCCTGCTTTTGACCAGGAGTAGAGATTCCTTAAATAAAGTGAAAGGTAAGCTAATATACTCTTTATGTTTTTCAATTTTCTATGTACTTTTGGAAGGTTAAGGAAATAATGAGCAAGATGTCTATTTTTAATTGGTATTACTTGCATCTTAGATTTTATGTAAAACTGGTTAAATGTTGCTTTTTATATATTTGCCTATTGATTTATCTGGATAAAGACTACTTGATATGTACTTCTTTTTTGCTATATTTTTTTTGTAAATTGGGCATTACCATAGTCATTTATAAAAGCTGGTTTTGATAATCTCATAGTTTATCTATTAGACATTCATCTTAAGTCATCTGCTTCTTTGACACTATGTCTTTCAAGCTGTTATTAAATATCAACAATTTAAAATGGCAAATCTTATTGTGGATAAAATAACTGTCTAGCTTTAAACATACAGAAAGTATTGACCTATTTGGTGATCTAAAGTACATCAGAGGAACCGTTTACCACAAGAACTACAGAGTGCAGAAAAACAAAGATTGTGGAATCTGGTAACTGATTAACTATTGGAGCTCAAAAGTACTTGCTAAGCTGAATAGAAAGGAATGAAGACAGGTTTTGTCATGCCTATTAGGTCTGCAGAACTTTTCAGGTTAGAGAATATCTATCTTTTTTTTTTAATTTCTATATAAGAATATTTTTTCTACCCTTCTCTTTCATTAATTTATTTATTTTAGTAGTTTGTGCCATTTAAAGTGAAAGGCACCAATCCTATATTTTGGCATACCAAACCACATCCTTAGTTATTAATAACAGATCAGAGTAAATGTATATATCTTCTGGGCATTAAATTTATATAACAGCTAGCAGAATTTATCTGAGAAGTAAAATAACTATTTTAATAGACTGTGAATATTTTGCTGTCAAGAGCTATCTATAAGCCATCTTGAAATGACTTTGTCTTAACAAACTGAGCAAGACTGATGTAACTACCCTTTTCATTGTCCCTACAGTCCTCTTGTTCAGACTCAAAGGCTAACAGAGCATCTTTAGGGGAAGGAAGATAGCACAATGGTTATGTAAATAGACTTTATTTATACCTGAAGCTCCAGGGTCCCAGGTTCAATCCCCCAAACCATCAGAAACCAGTGCTGAGCAGTGTGCTGCTAAAAATAAATAAGCAAGCATCTTTAGGATGTTAATAATATTTTAACTTAGAATATTCAGACAAAAATTTCATTTTCTGCAAAGAAATCTTTTGAACACTTTCTAGTACTATTTTAAGGCCAAAAAAAAAAAAAAAAAAGCCTGCGTAAGTATGATAATTATGTTAAACTCCTGAAAAGGTAGGTATGTTGACCCTATAAAAGATTCAGTAGGGGAGTCGGGCTGTAGCGCAGCGGGTTAAGCGCAGGTGGCGCAAAGCATAAGGACTGGCATAAGGATCCCGGTTCGAACCCCGGCTCCCCACCTGCAGAGGAGTCACTTCACAGGCAGTGAAGCAGGTCTGCAGGTGTGTATCTTTCTCTCCCCCTCTCTGTCTTCCAGCAGGTCTGCAGGTGTGTATCTTTCTCTCCCCCTCTCTGTCTTCCCCTCCTCTCTCCATTTCTCTCTGTCCTATCCAACAACGACAACAACAATAATAACTACAACAATAAAACAACAAGGGCAACAAAAGGGAATAAATAAAATAAATATTAAAAAAAAGATTCAGTAAATGAAAATTATCTTTATTTAGCATAAACTGGATTGTGAAAATTTGAAGGGAGAAGTATCAAAAATTCAAAATGATTGAGCTTTTCTCTTTTCTTCTTTTTTTCAAGTAGAGCACTGTTTAGCTCTGGTTTATGATAATGCCAGGAATTGAACCTAGGGTCTCTAGTATTTCAGGCATAAGAGTTTGTTATGTAAACCATTATCTATCCCTGTTCCCTCCCCCAATTTCTCTTTTCAAATTCATTTTCAAGGAAGACATATGTATCTATCAGGCATATTTTTCATGCTTCTGATGAGTATATTAAAATTTTTCTAATCATGTTATGTTTGAAGGTCAGTGCTTATTGTTTAAATACAAACTTAATTTGGGACTCTGAGTTATTTATTGAGCATCTTTTATTTTACAGTTTTAAGAAAAACTGTTCAAAAGTTTGATATATAATTCCTATAAGTCCTATGGGTAAAATTTTAAACCTAACTCTGTATCTTGAAGAGCAATTACACAGCTTAATAAGACTTCCAATTTTAAATATGTAAATGTTTATTAAATATATGTATTTTCCATAAATTCACTTAAGTATACATTATAATATTTTGATTAAAATTAAGAATCTGTGGATTTACCTATCAAATTTAGCATTTGCGAATTTGCATTTTTGCATATGTATACTTTATGAAACCATGTGCCCAAGTCAAATAGTATTTTACTTATCTATAAATAATTTTATCCCTAAATCTAGCTGAGGATGGGTTTATTGATTTATTTATTTTTTACCAGAGAAATGCTCAGCTCTGACTTATAGTGGTGTTAGGGAATTGCTTTGGGAAACAGGCTTGAGAGTCTCTTTGCATAACCATTATGCTATTGCCCCTTCCTTGAGGATATATTCTTTTGTACTCATTCCTAGTTATAATTTCATGCAATGACTTTTTTGTCAATAATGCTAACTTTCTTAACAACTGTGATTTCTTTCCATCCTGAATACTTTTATTTTTCCTATCAAAAGTGCTTAGAAATCTTTTTTTTTTTCTTTTTTTCCCTCCAGGGTTATTGCTGGGGTTCAGTGCCTGCACTATGAATACACTGCTCCTGGAGGCCATTTTTCCCATTTTGTTGCCCCTGTCATTGTTATCTGTATTGTTGCCATTGCTGTTCTTGTTGTATAGGACAGAGAGAAATCTAGAGAGGAGGGGAGACATAAAGGGGGAGAGAAAGATACACATCTGCTGACCAACCTGCTTCAGTACTTGTGAAGTGACCCCTTCTGCAGGTGGGGAGCCAGGAGATCAAACCAGGATCCTTACTCTGATCCTTGCACTTGGCACCATGTGTGCTTAAAAATCATATTATTGAGATAGCATTCTTAAAGAGTAATTAATGATTGTCACTCCTAACTTTCTAAGTTAAATGAAAAGCCCAAACAGTAGGTGAGTTACTGCTCCACAAATTAAGTATAGAGCTGGGACTAGAACCTCTCAGTTTCTTGGAGGTCTATTTTGTTTGTTTAATTTCTTTATTGGGGGATTAATGGTTTACAGTCAACAGTAAAACACAACAGTTTGCACATGCATAACATTTCCCAGTTTTCCACATAACAATACAACCCCATTAGGTCCTCTTCTGCCATCATGTTCCAGGATCTGAGGCCCCACCCCAGAGTCTTTTACTTTGGTGCAATACACCAAAGTCTTTTTTTTTTTCATTCACTACACTGACTCTTCTGGATATCACATGAAATTTAATGTGTTCTAAAGAATTTGTAAAAAATTAAGAAGTATAATATTGTGTTATATAACTATGTTAATGAGTATTTGATGAACTTAGAAGTTAATCTACATAATTACTCTAAAAATTTTTGGCACAGTGGATATGTTGATGGTGTTGTCATTGATTAAGTGTTCAAACCCTTATCTCTTAACGCCATCATAGATTTTGCCTCATACACTCTTATATTTGCCCAGATTTTTTTTTGTGGATCTTATTGTCATTTTCTGACTTAGTATTGCTTTTGACTATGTCCACTCCATTTTCTTAGTATGTGTTTGTATTGTATTAGTTGCTGTTAGATTGATATAATTAAGGATTTGATTATATCAAATATTATAGTTAGTGATTTTAAATGAGAAATTTTCAGAAGGTTATGAAGATCAGAATTGGAAGATTCAAGAGGTAATAAAAATTGCTATTCGGGAGTCGGGTGGTGGCACAGTGGGTTAAGCACACGTGGCGCAGAGTGCAAGGAGTAAGGATCCCGGTTTGAGCCCCCGGCTCCCCACCTGCAGGGGAGTTGAGTCACAGGTGGTGAAGCAGGTCTGCAGGTGTCTATCTTTCTCTCCTCCTCTCTGTCTTCCCCTCCTCTCTCGCTTTCTCTCTGTGCTATCCAACAACAATGACATCAATAACAACAAATGTTAAACAACAAGGGCAACAAAAGGGAAAATAAAAAAATAAGAAAAAGAAAAAAACTTGCTATTCAAGCAGAAAGTTTCTAATACAGTACTTTACAGCCAATGGCTTAAAACATGATTTTTTTTTTTTTTTAACTTGAGAGTCCAAGGAAATAGGACCACAGAAAGCTTGATTCAAAATGATGCATTCACCCAGTGGAAGGTGGTGTTGGGGATATAGCTTTGGATTCACCCATCAATTCTAATTTGTGATCCTAAACAGTAACTTCTCAAATGCCTCATTTTTTGACAGCAAAACCCTACTGAGGGATGCTTCTTTTTTATTTTTATTAGTGATTATTCAATATTTATTTACAAAATTATGAGACAAGGGTATAATTCCACACTGTTCCCACCATCAGAGTTCTGTGTCCCCATCACCTTCATTGGAAACTGCAGTAATTCTCCAAAACAGAGATGGCTATTATTTCTATAATTACCTATCTACATTTATATATATTTGCCCCCCTTTTTTTTTCCATGGGCCTACCTTCTCTTCCTAAGTAATACCAATTGCTATTTCCAAATATCTTTCCTTTTCTTCTCTTTTTTCTCTGGGTCCTGACAGAATTAGAGTTCAAAGCTCTCTGGTCACCTTCCTCTAATATTTCTCCTCCTCTGGGGTTATGGACTAAAATTCTTTATGGGGTGCAGAAGGTGGAAATTCTGGCTTCTGCAATTGCTTTTCCATTGGACATGGGCCACACCCCAAATATCTATCTTTCTCTAGTGGGGCAGGGGTCTGGGAAAGTGAGGTACCTGGACACATTGGTGAAATCATCAGCCCAGGGAACTCAAGATGGAATCATAGTAACATCTGCAACTTAGTAGCTGAAAGGTGGTAAGATATAAAGCAGGATAAATTGTTTAATAAATAGGAACCAACAAAGTAGGAATAGAGCAGATGAGAATAGGGATCTTAGGGTAGAAAGAAGCAAGAAAATCTATTTTAGGTATGCTCTGAGCAGCCCATGACTTCAATAATTTTTGCTTGAGCTTGATAGCTAGCTAACTTGGAGGTAAACTACAAATATTGTCTGGGAAGATGGTATCAGAGTTAAGAACTAGGCTAGAAAGCTGGATTTGGGCAGAGAGTAGCTCCCAAACTTGAAGAAAGTATATAAATAAAACTGTTTACTCCATCAATCTGACCCAGGGCCCACATATATTCCTATTTAACACAGGAGCCTGTATAACCTCAGTTTCTGAGGGATACTTCTAAGTTTAGAAACTTAGTTCTGCCCAGGTGGACTTTGTAAAATCATTTCCATTTGTTTCTTTTCTTTACATTCAACAGAAAGAACATATTAAAAAACAAGGATTTCTGAACAAAATCAAGATGGGTGTTAATACTAGTTGCTAGTTGCTACAATCTAGCTTATCTTTTGAAATCATGTAACTCTCTTAAGTTCTCTTCTCCATCAGCTCATTAAGGAAATAAACATTATCCTCTCAGATTTGCTGGAAAGATTGAGATGCTGTGTGTAAAATATCTAGCACACAGCTGGCATGCCTAGAACATGATAGGTAATCAAAACATGCCAACATACTTTCAAATCACTTAATATAATGTATGGTAAATTTCAACAAATAGTTTGAATTAGACAAGCCAAAGCTTAAGTTAGAATGCATATTTTTTAAGATCAACAAAATAGCTCACTTGGACACTGTTTCTGCTTTGTCATGCATTGCTTGATCCAAAAAGAGTCCAGAGCTCACCACATTGGAGGAAGCTATCTCTCTCTCTCCCTCTGTCTCTCCTAAACAAGTTGACTTTGAGGGTGAAACCCTAATGACAACAACAACAAAGAATACACATTTTATTTTTTAGTCCAAGAGATAAAAGTTAAATCAATATAAGGGCTAATATTAGAAAATATTTTAATTTTCCTACATTTAAAAATTTGGAAACCCATAACTGAATTACTTCAAAAAGTTTTTGTTAAAACATACTGAGCACAATATAAGTGATTAAAATGCTTAAATAAATCTGTAAAAGTTCAATTTTAGGGAGCCAAATGGTAGCTCACCTACCATTTGTAGAATTCATACATTACAGTTCAGGAATCTAGTTTCAAGCACTCAGTCCCCACCTGTAGAGAAGAAGCATCACAAGAAGTGCAGCAGTGCTGCAGGCATCTCTCCTCCTCCTCTTTTCATCTCCTCCTTCTCTCCCTCCCTCTATTTTCTCCCTATCTCTTTCACCTTCTATCAAAAAAAGAAAAAGAAAAAAAAGGCCACCAGCAATCATGGCAATCATGGGTTCATGCAGGCACCATGGTCTGGTGATAAACCTGGTGACAAAAACAAAAAACAACAACAACAACAAAAAAACTTTTTTTTCCCTCCAGGGTTATTGCTGGGGCTTGGAGCCTGCACTATGAATCCACTGCTCCTGGAGGCCATTTTTTCCCCCATTTTGTTGCTGTTGTTGTCTTTATTGCTATTTTTGCCACTGATGTTGTTGTTGGATAGGACAGAGAGAAATCGAAAGAGGAGGGGAGAAAGAGGAGAAAGTTAGACACTTGCAGACCTGCTTCACCACCTGTGAAGCGACCCCCCTGCAGGTGGGGAGCCAGGGGCCCCAAGCCTGGATCCTTATGCTGGTCTTGAGCTTTGCACCACCTGCGTTTAACCCGCTGCGCTACTGTCCCTCCCCCCCAAAAAACCCCACATTTTAATGAATTTATATCTGCAGTAAGAAGCATGACACAAGTCATCTAAATTACACTTATTTCTGCCTACCATCTGAGCTTTTTTTTTTTTTTAAGATTTTATTTGTTTATTCATGAGATTGAACTCAGGACCACATGCTTGAGAATCCAGTATTTTCTCCTGGACCACTACCATCTGAGTTTTACAAAGGCATTTTGTATTTATTATCTTATATGACATTAAAATATTTGCTCAAGGATTTCTCTATGTTTTAACAATTTCTCTTTCTACTAATAATTGAATTATTTCTTCAGAGTTCTCAATTCTTTTTTCTTTTTTATTTCCAAGAGACTTTCTTCCAAATTAATTATAATATTAAATTATACCGTATCCTTTTGCGGGTAAAAGATAGGGAGTGTGAGTTCAAGAATGTTTTGGGCATATGACAGAACAGCCTTTAACAGTTTTTTTTTAATACTAGCTTCACACTGATTAATCAAGTAGAAGATGAGTCAATAAAGTTCACATCTAAGATATTTATGAGAGACATAACACTGGTCAGAAGGAGTTCAGAATAATATGACAAGATAATAATGAGCTTGTCTAACTAAAGTTGGGTCAGTAGTAGTACAACTTCCAGTATGAGAAGAAAGAACAAAAGATGGCACAGGACTTGATTTCAGTATAAAAGGATTCACAAACTAATCTTGAGCTCTTGTAATCAACTTTAATTTTCTTGAAAGATGTTTCCTGCTGTACAGTAAAAACTTTATACTGACACTATAATAAGAATTTATTACTAATGGTCAGTAAGTTTCTTCTGTTAAATTGAAAAGATTGTATGTAGATAGTAGATATGAGGATAAAATCACTTCAATGATGAAGGAGGTGGTGGTTCAGCAAGTAAAGTACTGGATTGTAATAGACAGGTACCAAACTCAATCCCCAACACCTTATACATCATAGTTCCTCCTGCTCTGGTTGGTCTCTGTCTCATTCTCTCCCTCTCTCTCTCTACACACACACACACACACACACACACACATCTTTAAAGAAAATAGCTTTAAAAATTATTTTGTATTTTAGCCTGACTATATACATTTTTTAAAAATATTTTAAAATTTATTTTAACAGAAAGTTGAAAAAAAAAAAAAAGACAGAGTGGAAAAGAGACAACTACACACTGTTTCACCACTTGTAAAGCTTTCCACTTGCAGGTGGAACCAAGCTTGGGTCCTTGTGCACTGTAATGTATGCACTCAACCAGGGCATCACCACTTGGCCCCTAATTATATAGTCTTAGTAAATCTGTTTTACTAAATAGATTTATTAGATCAATAAGACAATTTAGTCTTATGTGACTACTGATTTAATTAGTATTAAAGCTGCATTTGTTTTCACAAATGTAGAGTAGATATTACTATAAACAGTTGAAAAGAAACAGGGAGTAATTTTTAAAAATATTTTTAAATGTTTATATGAAAATAATTTGGGTAGCTCAGGGATAATGAGCAAACTTGTTATGAGTAAAAACTTAACAAGGAAATATAAAAAGAAATACCCATCTTACTAAGGATATATATATATATATAATTTTTTTTTTTTTTTTTTTTTACTGCTCAGCTCTGACTTATAGTGGTGCCGGGGGATTGAACCTAGGATTTTGGAGCCTCAGGCATGAGAGTCTGTTTGCCTAACTATTATGTTATCTACCCCCCACCCACTTAAAATAATTTTTTATAATACTAGAAGCTACATATTATTGGCAGTGAAAATAAAACTAGGGTGACAATTTTTTAGTTACAAAGTTCTATCCTTAGCTAGTCTCTTTAATGTTCTTTGTCTATTATTTCTACAGCAATCTAGAAATGAAAAAACAAAACCCTTCCAAAAACAGTAATATTTTAAATCTAATGAGTTCCTGGAATGAATCTTGAGATATTAAGAAGTATAAATTGAAAAACACTGTGGCGTTCAGAGCAATATTCTCTTTTTAAAGATTTATTTTTTGTGAGAGGATGAGGGGGGGAAAAAAAAAGAGAGAACATTACTTAACTCTGGCATAAGGTAGTGCCATGTATTGAATCTGTAGCCTCAGACATGCGAGTTCTATAGCTGTCTCTTTGACCCCAGAAAATTATTCTTTTTTTAAAAACAGAATTTATTTATTCATGAGAAAGACAGAAGAGAGAAAGAACCAGACATCACTCTGGTACATGTGCTGCCTCGGATTGAACTTGGGACCTCATGCTTGAGAATCCAATGCTTTATCGACTGCACCACCTACAGGACAACAGAAAAATATTCTTGAACATAGCACAACATTATAGAGAATATTATAATAAGTCTTCTACAAAATATTTATATTTTAAGACACTGAGGTCTAACTTTGAAGGTAGAAAGTAAATAAATTGTGAGTAGATAAAGTATGGTCGGAGACATCAAAATTATCTACTTTATACTGTGATCAATATTACCATGTTATAAATACAGAATGATAAATATCCTCTATGTCACATTTAGTGAGTTATTTTATTAAATTCAGCTCTAGACACTTTCAAAGCAATTGCTAGACAAAACTGAAAACAAATATATGTTGCTCAGAAACAAATATACTGCTTTTTTTCCCCTAACAATAATGTGGAACTAAAGTATGGAAGCTGGCCAGATGTTTTCATTGGACCTGAAACATTGGAACTTGACCACAGGCCATTCAGCAAGAAAAGTTGTAGTTCATTCTGGCACAACAATGTCACAGCCTCTTTTCCACATTTTTCCTTGTTAAGATGTGAATGTTTACTTCTTTGAGATGAGTGGCATGTTTTCCTAGTTTTACCAGTAAGTGTAAATGAAACATATCTAGCATCAGTTAAATTCTCAGTATTTCTTTGGTACCATAACAAACCACATTAATCTTTAGGGGCCAGGTGGTGGCGCACCTGGTTGAGCTGAGCGCACATGTTAACAATGTGCGAGGACCCAGGTTTGAGCCCCCCACCCCAGGCAGGGGGAATGCTTTGCAAGTGATGAAGCAGTGTTGCAGGTGTCTCTCTGCCTCTCCTTCTCTATCACCCCCTTCCACCTCAATTTATGCCTGTCTCTATCCAGTAAATAAAAGATATTGAAAAATGTATTTAAAAAATATTAATCTTTAAATTTTAAGGGAAGATGACCAAAGGGCTCTGATCTCCAATTCCGTCAGGACCCCAAGAGAGATATGGAAAGAGAAGACATTCAAAAGTAATAATAGGTGTAGGTGTGATTTAGAAAGGAAGAGAAGGTAGGACCATAGGAAAAAATGGGCAAATATATATAAATATAAAAACCCCCTATAGGTCCTCCTCTGCTGTCATGTTCCATGACCACCCCCCCCCCAGAGTCTTTTACTTTGATGTCACACACACACACACACACACACACAATATTATCCAGGAAAAGTGCCTTCTCCTATGGGCAAGTGGGACTTGATTCCTGTTCCTACTTAGAAACGAGGAAGTTGCCCTGGAATTGCCTGCCAGCAGATGCAAGGAAGGAGCATATATATATCTATTAGTTGTAACTTCTATCAGTTAAGCACTGCCTCACAGATTAATTTCCTCACAATTTCAGATTGTGCTACTACTTCTAAACGATTCAAGGAAGCCCCTTTGTAGAAAGTCAGCTGATAGCCTGATTTTACCTGTATGTATCTATTTACCACTTGAGCAGACAGGACTGAGGAGCTACCCAGTGCACCACTATTATTGGATGAATCATGATCAGCTGTTTTTTCCTTAATTTATCCATATAATTTTAACTAGTATACTATACAGCTAAAATTATCTGTAAAAAAAAAAAAAAACAGTATGCCAATTTTAAATGTAAAGTGAGGAACTTTAGTTTACTTTCATCTGATTTACTTCATGCATTCCCATAAAACCTGAGATGCTCTCAAACCTGCTCTTCTGTGAAAAGTATTTTCTAATAAAGTATATTTCATTTCCTGAATTTCACTGCCAATTTTTAAAGGGTTCAGTAGAAGGAAAATTAGAAATCTTTATGTCTAGTACTGATCCAAATACTTTATTAACATGGCAAAATTACAATAGAAATAGATTGACTAGGTTAAACTGCTAAGTAACAGTTTTGTTATAGTGAGACACAGAATTTGGAATAGTATAAGTTTGCCTTCTTGGACCATATCCAAGAGAGTTTGGTTACAAGAACTAATTAATTAAAACCTATAATGTAATCCTGGAACATAGTTCTGAAGAATACAATATATGGAGGCTCTAGCAAAGGCAATTAAAAACAGAAAACAATAATCAGTTATGTGCTTTAATTAAGTAAATGCCATATTTATTTTCATAGCAGTAGGTGCCTAATTTAGAAAAACTGAGGAAGGAATCAGTGTAAATTTAAAAAATATGTATCTAAGAGTCTGGTGGAAAAGAATTTCATGTCTGAGGCCCAAAGTCCTAAATTCAGTCTAGGCACCATCATAAACCAAAGCTGAGCAGTGCTCCCTTAAATAATAATAATAACAATAATAATAATGTCTCTGGGTCAGGAAAGTGGCTGGGTAGTAGGGTGAGAACCATGCATACGTGAGGCTCTGTCCATCCACAGTGCTCTGTGAGAGACCAAGAAAGACAAAACAAGTGGGACAGTGGAGTGGTGCCTTGGTGACTAACCCTCTCTCTCACAGATAAAGAATAATGACAAGTGATTTTTATTTTATAATAAAAATAATAAATTCTATTATTTTATATTAATAACTATCATTATTATTATTTTACTGCTAAGTGCATGTGAGAAAGCATGGTGTTCAATTCCTGTCACTGTATTAAAACAGTCTCATTAAAAGCAGTCATCTTTTGAATTAATTTGAATTATATTAAGGTATAATTCAAATTAAGTATCTTTTTTTTTAAGTATCTCTCTTAGTGGTACCTACAATAACTTATTAAGGATGAATTAGAGAAACTGGACTAAAATGGCATTGCAAATATGAAAATGTTGGGTCATATGTTACTGAACCAAGCCATGCATTTTCTAAAGGAAGTGACAGATAAAAGCAGGTCTTTACCAAAACCATTGAGATCACAATTAACTTGGTACCAAGACTCCCTTCCTTAGATTTAAAGCTGTGTATATGAGAAATATTCATTAAATAAATGACTTCTTTTTTTGGGGGGAGGGATTAGTGGTTTACAGGATACAGTAAAATACAATAGTCTGCACATGTGTAACATTTCCACATAACAATACAACCCCCACTAGGTCCTCCTCTGCCATCATGTTCCAGGACCTAAACCCTCCACCCACCCCCAAGTCTTTCACTTTGTTTTAATACACCAACTCCAGTCCAAGTTCTGCTTAGTGTTTTCCCTTCTGATCTTGTTTTTCAGCTTCTGTCTATGAGTGAGATAATAAATAAATGATTTCTTACAACCACTAATTCTACAATGCATAAATTAGTTTCTCTTTCCATACAATTTTGTAGTTGGACTTGATTGCGAAAGAAGAGATTTAGTCATGCCAGTCCTTTTAAAGATTTACTTGTATTTTAATGAAGAGGGGAAAATCAGGAGATGATTCTGGCATATGTGATAGCAGATGCACTTGCAAGTCTCTACATGCAAGTCCTGTGCTCTGCCACTGAACTCCATCTCCATAGCCCTCTATTTCAATTTAAATATCCTAAATAGTCCACAAAAACAAACTGTAATCCAGAGTGTGAAATGAATTAAAACAAATTAATTTTAATATATATTTCTAACACATCGAGAGTAGTTAAATTCTAGGGTTCTTATAAATACCAGTGTTAAGATACACAACCAAGTGATAGTAACCTAGCAAAATTTCTATGCATCATAAGCCTAAGGGCATGAAACATTCCAAAAGGGAGCCAGTATACCATAAATAAAAGGCCTGGGGAGTCAGGCAGTAGCGCAGTGGGTTAAGCACACGTGGCGCTAAGTGCAAGGACTGGCGTAAGGATCCCAGTTCAAGCCCCCAGCTTCCCACCTGCGGGGGGGGGGGGGGTCGCTTCACAGGCGGTGAAGCAGGTGTGCAGGTGTCTGTTTTTCTCTCCCCATCTCCCTTCCTCTCTCCACTTCTCTCTGTCCTATCCAACAATGATGACATCAATAACAACAACAATAATAACTACAACAATAAAGCAAGGGCAACAAAAGGGAATAAGTATTTTTTTTTTAAGGCCTGGAAGAAAAGGGCCGCCTCTTCCCATTAGTGATAAATCACTTTCCAATAACAGGTGACTAACATGTTCAGTCAGTCAACCATCCTTCAGACCTAAGCAGCTAAGCAAGTACACAACATGCTATATACTTATAGGAGTATTTTTATTGAATTTAAAGAGCTAGTTCTTAAATTGGACAAATTATATACATTGTAAAATTTGGCCCATTGCTGATGTGAAACAAAGTGGTTAAGTGAATGACATTTAAAAGCACAAAAAGTACTTTAATAGTTTATAGGAAAATGAAGACTTCATTAGTCTAACAGAGTCATAGTGAAAATCAAAATAAATACAGATTTTTTTTTAATCTAAGTCAGAAGTTGGCCAGACTATATGAGGCTAATTTTTCTAATTAGAAAACTATGTATAATCTTTCACATCCATTATAAAAATTTTAATAATTGCCTAGTATTGTCACCCTCCACGAATGTTAAGTATATCTGTTAACAGCAATTATAAAACTGCTCAGCCAAACTGCAATCTTGGCTCCATCTACTAAAATTAAAAATAAAACATTTTGCCACTTGGAGTAAAATAACTAATTGATGTATATACTCTTACTCCCAAACATCATTTACTAATTACAGTCAACAGCCATTAAAAATGAATCAAGCATTCATTTGACATAAATGTGAACAGCATAATTTTCTCTTCTTCTCCCTCTTATCTTGCAAATGGCCTTATGGCCTTCTATTGTGTTTTTAAATAGTTCTGAGTCAAGGTATGCATCTCACCTCTACTAATACTGTGTGTTCATGTGAGAGATGCTGATAGTATTATGTGAGTAAGCACTTCCTTTAGTCACTTTTAAATGGTTTTCCTGGGTGCTGGCCCTCAATGCTGATTGGGTGGCACAACCAGTGGAACTGAGATGGGACATGTCTGACATAGATGGCAGGAATGGGCTTAGACTAGGAAACAGATATCCACATCTTACCACTCCAGTTTTGATTCTTTGGGTAAATCACATCAATCCAGTGTTCACTGAGTATACTAGGCTTGTACTGTCCAATGTAGAAGCCACCAGTCAATTCTGACTTTGAACACTGGGACTGCGACTACTCTGATTTGAGATGTGCTGTAAAGGTAAAATACACATAACCTTTTGAATAGTTAGTACAAAGAAAAAGAATGCAAACAGTCTCATAAATAAATTGTCATATTGATTACATATCAAAATATCTTAAGTTTAGTTAAATAAAAGATATTATTAGTTTCACTTATTTTTGTCTAGACTTGTGTAGGAAACAGTAACTTCATAAGTCTACTATTTCCTGCACAAGTCTACTATTTCCAGCAAAGTTCTATTTTTCAGATAGGATGAGAGACAGATTGGGGAGAGCATAGCAAAAAGGGACACCAGACCACTGTTCCACCACTGATGAGGCCTTCCTAAGGTAAGGTGCTCTTGTGTGGTACCAGGGTTTCAAACAGGAGTTTTCGCACTTGGTAGAGTGTGAAATCTACTGAGTGAGCTATCTCAGGGCCTCTCATCTTTCTTCTTTAAAAAATTTAGTTAGAAAAAATAAAAGACGGAGTCGGGCAGTGGTGCAGCGGGTTAAGTGCACGTGGCGCAAAGCGCAAGGGCCAGCATAAAGATCCCAGCTCAAGCCCCCAGCTCCCCACCTGCAGGGGAGTCACTTCACAGGCGTTGAAGCAGGTCTGCAGGTGTCTTTCTCTACCCCTCTCTGTCTTCCCCTCCTCTCTTTCTCTCTGTCCTATCCAACAACAATGACATCAATAACCACAACAATGTTAAACAACAAGGGCAACAAAAGGGAAAATAAATTTTAAAAAAAATTAAAAAGGATAAATAATTTTATTAAAAAATAGTTACCAGAAATTTTTTAAAATTACATGTGTTCCATTCAACTTCTATAAAAGGGGGAGGTAAAAAATTATACATGTAACTCTGTCAGATAGCACCAGACTCTACAACCCTGGTAAAAACAAGGGTACAAAGAAGAAAGCAGTCTCTGCTGTCAAAGAATTTACAGCCTCATTGAGAGAGGTTAAAAATAAAGATAATTGCAATATAAAGTCATTAAATACAATGATAAAGGTGTGTAGGGCTGGGGAGACAGCATAGTGGTTATGCAAAATGGTTCTCATGCCTGAGGCTCTGAGCTCTCTGATCTACCTCCCAGAGAGCTGTAAACCAGAGCTGAGTGCTCTGGTTAATAATAATAATAACAATAAAGCTAAATGAAAAAATATGTGTAAACAGTATGATAGATGAGGTGGTGGTAAGTGGAAGGAGTAGGATGAAGGTTAATCTCTTGGAAGTAGCACTGACCTTCAAGGCTAGTTAGAGGTTGAGGTTAGGGTTAGGGTTAGGGTTAGGGTTAGGGTTAGGGTTAGGGTTAGGGTTAGGGTTAGGGTTAGGGTTAGGGTTAGGGTTAGGGTTAGGGTGGAGATGATTTCCAGACATCTGCATGGGCCAAAATAACAGGGCACTGGCTTCTGGCCTCATCTCCTTTCTGCATGGAGTATCCTGATGCCTGATGAGTGTCGTCATGGTGATGCACTGGCTCTCTTTTTCCTCTTCTTCTTCTTTCATGGAGATCTTATCAGTAATGTATTATTAGGAGGGCTGGCCTAGCCCAAGGCTGTTTTCAGAGGTGACTTTAGTGAGATGCAGTGACTGTCTGTCCTGACTCAAGGGGATCTGGATTTTTAGTCTAAGGTGAGGGAAGACTCTGGAGTGCCATGTTCTCAGATTTGTTTGTTGTCGTTGCTGACTCATTTATTTAGATGGAGGTCGAGACCCAAGTCAGCTCAGCAGCTGGTGCTTTATTGAGCACATACTGCGGCTCTGGACACTGTGTAAGGGTTGGCCCACCCTGTGAGGTTGGTGCTCTTAGTGTCCCTCACTTTATAGGCAGGACAGGTGGCACCAAGAGGTCTGAACCCACAGCCAATTTACTCAGAAAGGATCCAGGCAGGTTCCCACATGCCGAGCTGCAGCCCCTGCTTTACTTACGATTCTGCCCCGTGAGAGAGTGCAGTGCACTACATGGAGTCACAAGTCCGATCCCTGATATCATAAATAAGTAAATTCCCCTTCCTTATGAATAAATCTTAAAACAAGTAAAAAAAAAAAAAAGTAAGTACCATTTTCCAGCAGAATGTGTGAACGAAGTCAATGCATAATTCGAGAATGGGTAGCTGTAACTTTTTTCTAAACACCAACAAAGATAAAGACCTTGGATGGAACTGGTGGACATGGATCTCAGACAAGCAGAAGACTAAGCAGGAGGTGATGGTAGCTCGGAAGATGACAGCAGTAATGGGAAGAATGGAACAGATTTTTTTAAAGATAGGTTTTTTTTTTTTTTTTTTTTTTGCTAGATTTTTCTTTTGCTGGATAAATTCTTTGCGAGATGAAATCTTTGCAGGATAGATCTGACAGGTCGGAGGCGGTGGTGTTGGGAGCTGGCTCCCAGATACAGAGCTCATCCTTGGCCCATGGGAGCGCCTGGTTCCAGCCTCTGTGCACCACGTGGCACCTGCAAAGCAAGTTACTGTCGCTCCTCTGACCATCTGTCCTTCTCTCCCGGGAGTCGTGAAGTGATGTAGGCACAGGGATGGGAAAATAAATCTTGTTGGGTCCGGGCGGTGCTGCCCCCGGTTAAGCGCACATGTCACCAAGCACAAGGACCAGGTTCGAGTCCCTGCTCCTCACCTGGAGAATCAGGTCTGCAGGTGCCTTTCCTTCTGTCCTCTCTCAATCTCTGTCTGTCCTACCAAATTAAATGACTCCTGTTAGGGGCTGGACGCGGGTGTGGTGGAGGGAGCATGGGGCCGGTCTCAGGTCCCAGTGGCCCACATGCAGGGCAGGTGGAGCGCGAAGTGGGGGAGCATAGGGCCGGGCTTGGGACCGAGGCCCGGTTATCTCTGCATCTCTCTGGCGGTTCCAGCCCCGATGGTGCTCCACTGCATGGCGTCGCAGGCCGCGTCCCCAAGCCCCGCAGCGGTCCTCGTGCTGGGGCCGGCGTTGTCAGACACGGGTCAGGAGAAAAAGCCAGGAAACAGGAAAGGCAGCGCCAGCCTGGGCCCGGATCGCAGACTGGCGGGCGCGGGAGCAGCTGGTCCCTCCCGGGCGCTGGGTACTTTGCACGCTTCCGGTCCCCACAAGCTCCTGCACAGTCCCGCAGGCACTGGCCGCCTCCGCAGAAAGCTTGACGTCAGAGAACTCCCGCGTGACGTCACGCGGACTCCCGGGGTGAGAAAGGCCTGAGGTCAGGGAACTCTCCTCTCGCGTTACGTCCCGCGGACTCCAGGGGTCAGAAGGGCCTGAGATAGCAGGAACTCCCTCGTGACGTCACGCGGACTCCGGGGAGGGGCGAAGCGGGGCGGGGAGAGGCGAAGCGGAGCGGAGCGGGGCTCCGCGGGGCGGGGCTCCGTGTCTGGCCGGCTGCCCTGGGCCTCCCCACAGGCGGGAAGAGGCGCCGCCCGCAAGGGCCGCTTTCCCGGTGAGGGTTGGCAAGCTGCTGAGGGAGTGCCAAGCGAGCCCGCCCCGCGCCGGAGGTTGTGGAGTCCGTAGTGTCGGAAGCTGTGAGTAGCGGGACATCTCCCCGCCCGACCTGAGGCGCGGGGCTCGGCCACTGGGCTCGGCCACTTCCGGCCGGGAGCAGCGTGCTCACAGAGGCCTGTGGCGCCCGGCCGGCGGGGGTGGTCTCTCCGTTCTTGGGCTGGGGGAGAGGCGGGGGGCCAGGGCAGGCGGCAGAGGCCGCGCGTCTGGATGACTCAAGGTTTCCCGCGCGGACTGAGATGCACCTCTCCGCCCTAAGCCTGCTCTGCGCATGCGCCCTGGATGCTGCCTGCACCCAGGGAGCCGCCGCGGGGCGGCATGAGGAACAAATTAATCACTTCTGAGGATCACAAAGCAACTTTGCTGTTCTATTTATTAGATGTCTCTGTAGTCGTAGGTGCTGTATCTTGTTCACAGATGTCATCTCGTAAGAAGGCTTTTTTAAAAAAATTACTTATAAAAAGGAAACACTGACAAGGTCATAGGATAAGAGGGGCACAACTCCACACAATTCCCACCACCAGAACTCCGTATCTCACCCATCCCCTCTCCTGATAGCTTTCCTATTCTCTATCCCTCTGGGAGCATGGACCCAGGGTCATTGTGGGATGCTGAAGGTGGAAGGTCTGGCTTCTGTAATTGCTTCCTCACTGAACATGGGCGTTGACAGGTCGATCCATATTCCCAGTCTGTCTCTCTTTCCATACTGGGGAAAGGCTTTGGGGAAGTGGAGCTCCAGGACACATTGGTGAGGTTGTCTGTCCAGGGAAGTCTGGTCGGCATCATGCTAGCATCTGGAACCTGGTGGCTGAAAAGAGAGTTAACATACAAAGCCAAATAATTGAACAATCATGGACCTAAAGGCTGGAACAGATGAAGAGTTGGGGGGGGGGTCCTCCTTTTTGTAGATAGCTAGTAGGCATATTTTAGTTATATTCCAAAGGGCCTGTGGCTATACTAGTTTCTCCCCCCCCCCCAGCCTGAAATCTGATATTCAGGTGGATCCTAGTTATTGTCTGGGGAGATGATGTCATGGCTGGAAAAATGACCAGAAATCTGGATCAGGGAAGAGAGTAGCTCCCTAATATGGGAAAGGAGTATAAATATTGTTGACTGTAAACCCCATCAATTTGATGTGATCTGGGGCCCATATTCAGCTTAGGAGCCTATGTGACCTCTGCATCCCTGTGGGAAGGCTTTTTCAGATCTTCGGGCTAATCATGGTCATCTTTACTGTTTATAATGTGGGTATTGTTGTGTGTATGTAGATGGTGTGTATGAGTGAATGCTGAAGTCAGTATTTCAGACTGCTTTCAACTTGGGGCTCAGTATAACATGCCACTTCATGTTAATTCAGTGTGAAAAATAGTAAAATTTAGAGTGGTTAATTGGTGCTGACAATGAGTGGTCATAAGCCTCTTACTATAAGAATCTGTCATTTCAGTATGATTCAGCCAACTACTGCTTTCTTGGAGGAATATAAGAAAACTTTATTCACACGCAGTACACTTTACTTTTTATGTTTTTTATTTATTTAGTGAGATATATAAATACTAGAGCACTGTCCAGTTATCCTTTAAGGATGGCGCTGAGAACTGAACCTGGGACCTCAGAGCCTTGGACATGAAAGTCTTTTGCATAACCATTATACTATCTCCCTAGCCCAGTAGGAAATTTTAAGTTTATCTTAACTATAAAGGTCACATAATTGAAGTCATAATTATTTCCTCAATACAAACTCCCCAGATTCTCAAAATGAATATTGGCGGGGGGGGGGGGTGGATTAAATAGAAGAAGAGAAGGTGAAAAGAAAAAGAGGAGGCAGCTTGAGATTAACTGGCTAGGCTTGAAGACACCCTGAATTCACGTTATATAAAAAGAAACCTTAAAAAAAAACTTATATTTCAGTCTCTTGTTTCAGGTATTTCATTTGTTCCCAAGACAACTTTATACCTGTGTCATGTAACAGAAGAGGCCAGAAACCAGCAGTCCAACAGAAGCGTGGAGCTTGTGAAGCAGGATGAGCATCTCTGGAAGCACATGTGGGAGCCCTGGTTGTGCAGATGTGCCCAGTGACTTTAAGGACCTTTGGACTAAAGTAAAAGAATGCCATGACAGAGAAGTACAAGGTAAAAGCTTTTCTTAGATATGGCAGCACTTTGTCAAGACTGATAATAGCTTTGACAGTTGAAGATCTCAATACTATGGGACTTCACTGTGGTCTTTTTTTGTTACTTATTTTTATGACTAAATCGCTGTCTTTTCACTGATATAGATAAGAAATGTAGTTATTCTGGGAGTCGGGCAGTAGTGCAGCAGGTTAAGCGCACATGGCACAAAGCACAAGGACTGACATAAGGGTCCCAGTTCAAGCCCCTGGCTTCCCACCTGCAGGGGAGTCGATGCTTCACAAGTGGTAAAGCAGGTCTGCAGGTGTCTTATCTTTCTCTCCCCCTCTCTGTCTTCCCCTCCTCTCTCCATTTCTCTCTGTCCTATCTAACAATGAGAACAATACTAACTGCAATAATAAAAAGAAACAAGGACAACAAAAGGGAATAAGTAAAGATTAAGAAAAAATAAATGTAGTTATTCTATAATTTGTAGTTGTGTAGGATAATGTGTGTGATGTAAAAAAGACATGGAAATTTTGGCTGAAAACCTAAACTTGAATTTTGAGTTACTTTTTTTAAACCAGAGCACTGCTCCGCTCTAGATTGTAGTGGTGCTAAGGATTGAACCTAGGACTTTGGAGCCTCAGGCATGAGTCTCTTTGCATAACCATTATGCTATCTACCCCACCCCTGAGTTGCTCTGAGATCTCAATTAAAATCTCTAAACCTTATCTACAACTATAAAGCTATTGACAGGATTATTTGTAGATATAAGAATACAATTTAAGTCATCCTGCAAGCCTCTAGAAGGACTATTCGCATTCAAAAACTGATTCAAAAGTGAATGGCAGTTTGCCTTCAAAAAGCTTGTAGTTGGGAGTTGGGCGGTAGTGCAGTGGGCCAAGCGCAGGTTGCACAAAGCACAAGAACTGGTGTAAGGATCCTGGTTTGATCCGGCTCTCCACCTGCAGGGTAGTCGGCTTCACAAGCGGTGAAGCAGGTCTGCAGGTATCTATCTTTCTCTCACCCTCTCTGTCTTCCCTTCCTCTCTCCATTTTTCTCTGTCCAACAACGATGACATCAGTAATAACTACAAGAGCAACAAAATGGAATAAATAAATGATTTTTTTTTAAAGTCTTTATAAAAAAACTTGTAGTTACTGGCAGTTACGTCACGTAAGCAGTTACAGTGAGAGAAATAAAAACTAAAATATATTAAGTATATGACTCTATAGAGGATTGAGCAATTATGGATGAGACAAGAATATAAATATTATTCATAATTATGTTAATAATAGTCTTAATAGGGTTCTCTATTAAGACTAAACTCAAAGTTTGATATTGAGTTTCAATTTACCTTCATAATCTTTGACTTTAGCAGATACATTTCCCCACGTGTGGGGAATGTGTCATACTGCATATGTGCCACGTGTGGGGAATGTGTCACACTGCATATGTTTCTTGATTACCTGTTGCAACCACAAGCCTTAATATTGTAGCACTTTATAGCTTTAACAGCTTATCGGGGTGCCACTGAAACATAATCCATCCTCATCATTGATTATTGGCTTCTGAAATATGAACCCCAGGGATATTTGAAGCCCTAATGAACTTGGAGATGGTTTTTGTAAGAAGTGCTTCTGAAGCAGAAGGAACCACGTGTAGACCTAGTTGTAAGGGATTTAGTATCCCATGTTTTCTTGAAATATAAACTGGTTTGGGGTATAGCAAGGAAATCATTAATTAGGCTTCAGAGTTGAGTTAGATTTAGTTAGCTAGACAGAGAAAATGGTGGAAAACGGAGATGTTTTTAATTAATTTTATCAATTGACTATAAAAGTTTGGGAGTATCCTTTCACTACTTTATTTGCGTATGATATTCACCACACCTACTGTCAACATTCCAGTGTCATCACACTCAAAATTATTCCATTATGCCAGGGAGTGGCAGACCTGGTTAAGCACACACACTTCAATGTGCAAGGACCCAGGTTCAAGTCCCTGGTACCCACCTGCAGGGGGAAAGCTGCATGAGTGGTGAAGTAGAGTGCAGGGGTCTCTCTGTCTCTCTCCCTGTCTATTTCCCCCTCCTCTCTCAATTTCTCTGTGTCTATCCAATAATAAATAAATAAATTTTTAAAAATTGCCCCTCTACTCATTCCTGGGAGGAAATGTTTAAACTAGCGGAAAAATTTATATGGAAAAGTTTGAGTATACCAGCTTGATTTTTTTATTTTCATTTTTTTAATTTATAAAATGGAAATATTGACAAGACCATAGGATAAGTGGGGTACAATTCTATACTGTTTCCACCACCAGAACTCCATATCCAGTTCCCCCTACCCCGCTTGATAGCTTTCCTGTTCTTTATCCTTCTGGGAGTATGGATCCAGGGTCATTATGGGGATCTGGTTTCTGTAATTGCTTCCCCGCTGAACATGGGCGTTGACAGATTGATCCATACTCCCAGCCTGTCTCTCTCTTTCCCTAGTGGGGCGAGGCTCTGGGGAGGCGGGGCTCCAGGACACATGGTGGGGTCCTTTGGCCAGGGAAGTCCAGTTGGCATCATGGTAGCATCTGGAACCTGGTGGCTGAAAAAGAGTTAAGATATAAAGCAGATGGCATATTGCACCAAAGTAAAAGACTCTGGGGTGGGGGTGGGGGTGGGAGGGGTGGAGAATACAGGTCCAAAAAGGATGACAGAGGACCTAGTGGGGGTGGAAAACTGGGGAATGTTATGCATGTACAAACTATTGTATTTACTGTCGACTGCAAAACATTAATTCCCCAATAAAGAAATTTTATAAAAAAAATATAAAGCAGAACAAGTTGTTGACTAATCACAGACCTAAAGGCAAGAATATTGCAGATGAAGATTTGAGGTCTCCGTTTTGGAAAAAGTTAGTAGGTCTGTTTCAGGTATATTCCAGTGAGTGGGCCTATGATCCTACTAGTTTTTGCCTGAGCTTGATATCTGACATGCAAGTGACCTAAGTTATTGTCTGGGGAAATGGTGTCATAGTTGGAAAATCAGCTTGATTTTATTTAATATACTGTAGAGTTTATTCTCTTGAGAATGAGAGATGGCTAGAAAGTGGGAATTTATAGAGTAGGTTAATAAGAGATAATGCTAGAATGGCAGAGAGATACAGATTATATAACACAACATATACTATGCTGAAGAGATTATAACACCTTATCTTTATTTTTTTTATCTTTTTTATTTTTATTTTATTTTATTACCAGAGCACTACTCAGCTCTGGCTTGTGGTATAGGGGATTGAACCTGAGACTTGAGCCTCAGACATGAGAGTCTCTTTGCATAACCATTATGCTATATACCCCTACCCTAATAGTACCTTATCTTTAACATTAAATCAAAAGCATTCATCTTGAAGGCTACCTTACATTGTGCTGAGAAAGAGGTAATAGAATTCAATTCTACAGATTCTGAAGCTAGACTGCCAGTATTCTAAAAACATTTCTATCACTTGAATATAAGTGGGATCTTGTGCAAGTTAATAAACATGTTAGTGCATCAGACAGCTCATCTGTGAAATAGATATTTTATATTGCATTAGATAGTTCAATGTATGTAAAGTATTTCAAAGAGTAACTGGCACATAGTAAGCAATGTGTATTAGCTGTTGCTACTATTCTGAAGCAGCAACTATTAGGTATTCTTAGTGCCTGCTGTGGCTCTTCCAGCCCACAGACAATGAATTACTACCAAAAGAAAGTTATAGCTTTGTTTTTATTTTTAATTGAGGGATAAATGAAATGATCAAAAAGGAGTCATATTGAGGATGGTACAAATACACAAAGGCTGTGTCAGATGAATTTGAGAATAAAAAGCAAGTTTAGGGGTGGGAGATAGTATAAAGGTTATGCAGAGACCTTAAGGCATGCCTTAAGGCACCAAAGGTTCCAAGCACCACCATAAACTAGAGCTGAGCTGTGTTCTGATTAAAAGTAATAATAATAAAGGCAAGTATAGTATTTCTATTGCATGTACTTTTTAGATGTTAGTTAATGATATAAAGAGCTCACTTGGGAGAGTGTCTGCTTTACCATGTGTATTACTCAGATTTGAGCCTGACCCATAGCACACTGGCAAGCCTTGGTCCTCTCCTCTGTCTCTCTATTTAAAAAGGTCATTCCAGATTTCTAAAGCCCCTATAATGATAGCCTTCCCTACCTGCCCCCCCCCCAAAAAAAAAGAGGCTATGTGATTTGAAGTCCTCATTAGAAAGAAGATATATTGAAGTAAGAGGTATTTTCACAGGTAAAATGAAGACCTAATGTGCAGGGCCCTAGGTTCAATCCCTGACATCACATAAGAGTACTGCCTGTGATGGTGGACAAAGTGCTTTTATGTCTCTTGCTCTCTCCCTTTTCCTATTCTACCCCCCCCCAACTCCCACTATTAGGACACAGAATTTTACAAAAAAGAAACCAGCAGATTCATATATGCACCTAAGTTAGGCTATGCAGTTGTCATTATATATGTTACAGATATTGAAGAATGGGGGATGTAGACTTCACATCACTTAACTATGAAGTGGGCCAACCAATATTTAAGTCCAGATTTTCAGAATCTACTTTCATTTCTCTTTTAACTTCATCTTCATTGCCAATACCTTGTATAAAGTCTGATACATTTTTCAGAAGACATACAAGACTTTCCCTAATGAGCTGACAATTCCTTCTAGCAGCAATAGGGATTTTCTATGTAGATTTTTTTTTTAATTTTGTCATCACTAGAGCTTTATCATTCTTGACCAACTTCCAGAGAGAGAGAGAGAGAGACAATCGCAGTGGAGCTTCCTTTAGTGGGAGGGGAGGCTAGGGCCAGTCTCACACCTAGTTGATATGCATGGCAAAACAAACACATAGATTTTAATTTAATCTTTTCCCCCTAGAAATGTCAAAATAGAGAAAAGCTCATTCCTCTTCTCCTACATATACAAAGAAGTAGCCATTTTCATTTTTTAAACAGATTTATCAGGGCCAGGTGGTGGTTAGATGCACACAGTGCCATACACGATGCAGATTTGAGTCTTGAAATAGGCCCACAGGTGTCTGTCTCTCCCTATCTCCACCACCCCTCTCAAGTTCTATCTGTCCTATCAAATAACATTTAAAGAAAAAGAAACAAATAGTCATCGGGAGTGGTGTGAACACCAGCCCTAACCCTCATTGCAAAATGATGATGATGATTTATTTGCTAAGAAGAAGAACCAGAACATCACTTTGTTATATGTAGTGCTGGGGATTGAATTTGTAAGCCTAGATCTCTAAGCAGTACCACTTCCTGGACCACCTTTTTTCTTTCTTTCTTTCTTTTTTTTCTTTTTTTTTGGTGTTTTGTTTTACCAGAGCATTACTCAGCTCTGGTTTATGGTGGTACTAGAGGTTGAGCCTGGGGGTTTAGAGCCTCAGGCATGAAAGTCATTTGTATAAACATGCTATCTCCCCAGCCCCCAGGTATATGTGTGTTATATGTTTTCTTAATTTAAAATTGAAGGGTTTTTTTTTTTTTTTTTGATTGGTGATGGTTGTTTGTTTCTCTTGTTTTTTTGTTTTTTAATACACTAAGGAGTGGAGCGAAGGCCTTTCACATATGCAATACCACTCATTGAGTGGCCTCCTTGGTTCTTCTTTTCCTCCTTCTCCTTTTCCTTCTTTTTAAATTCTGTTTTCTTAGAGATAGAGAAGAGAGAGACAGAGGAAAGATACTATAGTGCATTCCTCCACCACCTATGAAGTTCTTCCTGGTGCTTCCAGGTTGCTCCCACGTGCTGGATCGCATTCAGGGCCTTATGTACAGTATGCATGTACTCTGCCCATTAAGTTCCCAAAAGAGGAGCTATTACCCTTTAGCTGTAACCTGTACAGGACCAAGCTTTATTCCATGTATTCTGCTGTGCCCCTTCCCACTAAGTTTCTTTGAGGTCTCTGGCATCTTTTTTTTTTTAATCATCTTTGAGATTTCACTGCTCTGTGCCAAATTCTTCATATAGAAAGATCTAGGAAAGGGGGCCGGGTGGTGGCACACCTGGTTGAGCGCATGTATTACAATAAGCAAGGTTTAAGTCCCCAGTTTGCCCCCAGTCCCCACCTGCAGGGGGAAAGATTTGCAAGTGGTGAAGCAATGCTGCAGGTGTCTCTCTGTCTCTCTCCCTCTCTATCATCATCTTGATATCTGGCTGTCTCTATCCAATAAATAAAGATTAAAAAAAAAAAAAGATCTAAGAGAAGCACAGTGGAGGACAGGCTTGAATCTGAGTTGCATAGATGTCAAAGTAGCACATCATCCAGGTGAGCTCTTGCCAGCCCCCCTCTCGCATGGTTTTACTTCTAACTGTATACATATGCATTCCCAGTCTTCTTTTTCCCCCTTGCCACTAGGGTTATTTCTGTTCTTGGTGGCCATTTTTTTTCTTTTTTGATAGAGGGCAAGACAGTGAAAGAGAGGAGGATCTGCAGCACTGTTTTATCACCATGAAATTTCCCGTCTTCGTTTGGGAACTTGAGGGTCTTGAGTTTGCTGACATGTGTACTCTCTGGATGCACAGTCACCTGGCCCCTCCAGCAATTTTCTTAAACCAAAACAAAAATGTCATCTCTAAATTGACAGATGATTTAATACCATTCAGTACATAGTTAATGGTACTGTCCGGATGTCTTTAAATGATAAATATTTAAAAGGCATCTCCTTGTTGTGCTTGATTAACATATCTTGATTTTTTTCAATGTAGTTCTATTTTAAGTTTCTCTTTCAAAGGATTAAGGACACCAGGAAGTAGTAATAGGTGTTGATAGATGTTGGTTTGACTTTAAATATATTTAATTTAATCACCCCACACACACATTTTTTATTCACTTCTATAGCTTTCCATCACTTCCTTTCTATTACTATTTCTGAGTGTCCTTTCCTCTCAGATAAGAGAAACAGTGCCTGAATTCCTCTAGTGTTTTCCAGGTTCTCTTCTTTTTAATGATGGTATAAAAACAAGGATTTCTGGTGACCAATGTTCAGGGTCCCAGTGGTTCAGAGCACTCTGGTTATAGATCTTTTTCTATCAGATGGTAGGCATGTATTATTACATTTTAGTGAGACTGGTTGACTTTAAATATTAAAAGATTTGGAAATTAAGATTTGTTAGTGATCTCATTCTAATTTTATTTTATCCCCATTTTCTAATTTTAAAGTGAACTGAGCTTGGGCTAGAGAGATAGCATAATGCTTATGCCAACAATTTTTATACCTGAAATTCCTTGGCACCACCATAAGCCAGTTGAGCAATACTCTGGTTTAGAGGAAATGAGGAGGTGTGTGGGGAAGGGAGAGAAGAGAAAGAGGGAGAGGGAGATAGTATAATGGTTAGGCAAAAAGACTCATGCCTGAGACTCCTTAGTCTCAGGTTCAGTTTCCCACACCACCAGAAGGCAGGGCTGAGCATAAAAAGAAACAAATGATTAAGGTATGGTAGGGAAGATAGTGTAATGTTTAGGCAAAGAGCTCTTGTGCCTAAGGCTTCAAAGTCCCAGGCTCACTCCCCTGCACCATAAAACAGAGTTGAGCAGTGTTCTGGGGGGGGGGGGGGGGGTTTAAAGTGAACTGTGCTTGTGGTCTTGTGTCTGGGGGTAAATCATGACTATTTTACAAATCTTCTCTTCATTGACCACACTAATTTTCCTCAGAATATCTAGTGTAAGACCCTGAGGAAAGAGTCTGAATTTTAGTACTGACTTAC
Source organism: Erinaceus europaeus (assembly GCF_950295315.1). Taxonomy (NCBI): domain Eukaryota; kingdom Metazoa; phylum Chordata; class Mammalia; order Eulipotyphla; family Erinaceidae; genus Erinaceus; species Erinaceus europaeus. The sequence continues at coordinate 36,316,987 of NC_080176.1, forward strand.
CATTTATTCCATGAATAGTTATAGAATTACATATTATCAGGGATAGAAGCAATTGCTGAAGATGCCAACAGTGAAAACATTGGCAGTTTTCTTGGCATTTGTGCTTTTTTATTGATGTTTAGGAAAGCATTAAAAAATTATAGGGCTGTGCAGGGATAGATAGCATAATGGTTATGCAAAGAGACTCTCTTGCCTGGGCTCCGAAGTCCCAGTTCAATCCCCCGCACCACAATAAGCCAGAGCTGTGCAGTGCTCTGGTGTTTCTGTGTCTTTCTCTCTCTGCACCTCTCTCAAAAATAAAATAAAATACTTTAAAAAAAAAATAGGACTGCAAAAATAACTCCCTTGGATAGTGTGCTGCTTTGCCATGTGGAAGACAATTTCAGTTTCCATTGGCGCTGTGGTCTCTTTCACTCATTTGCCCTTTCTTTATCTATCTAAAATTATTGATTGCTTACTTAATTAAAAAAAGAAAACAATTCTACATTGAAATCATAATAAAAAATAAGGCAGACAAGGTAGTGTTTCTTGGTAACACCAATAGCAACAGTGTAACCATGGATATATAATTCTTGTAAAACTGAATCAGAATATATAGTATCTTCTGATGGCAAAGAAGAACAATGTATTTTGGTTGAAAACTATCTCCTCAATACATAGGTTTACCAGTGAAAACAGTTTCAAGTCTAAACTGTTAGAATTGTTTTCACTGCATGTTATTAGAAGGCATACTCTTTCTGGCCTAGAAGAAAAGCAGATAAAGCATTTTAAAATTTTGTAAATAGGGCTAGATGTACTTGAGTTCTTATTGAGTATTTAATCTGAGAGAATTAGCATTCGACCCATCTTCAAGCACAAGGTTAAATTCTTTATTCTCCAGCTAATTTGTGTTGTTTTATAACTAGTTTTAAGGAGATCATTAACATTTCATTATACAGCGTTCCTATCTTACTCATCTTGATAGCAGAGGTAAAAGTACAAGACACATAGCAAAAAATAAGTAAGTTATATATTTACTGTATAGTCTTTATATGGAGAGTAAAGCTGTTTCTTGATCTTTAAGTTTTAAAATCCCACAAAATGGGAATATATCAAAATTATTTATGTCTGAAGTACTGAAGTACTTTACTACCTACTAACTTCAATTTTTCTTTTATTTACTTTCTTAATTATTTATTGGATAGAGACAGTCAGAAATCGAGAGGGAAGGGGATGATGGAGAGGGAGAGAGACAGAGAGACACCTGTAGCCACTTGCAAAGCTTTCCCCCTGCAGGTGGGGACTGACAGCTCGAACCCAGGTCCTTGTGCATTGTAACATGTGCACTCAACCAGGTGTGCCACCACCCGGCCCCCAATTTTTCTACTTTTAGAGAATGCTTTGGAGTTACAAAAAGACAACAAGTCACCATTCTACAAGAACAACAATTTTGGTTTTTATTTATTATTTCTTATTTTCAAAAGACATGCATGCAACTTACTATATTGTTATCAGTGTACATACTCTGTTATCTGGATTATGTTTTGCTATTTCATTGATTGAACTGTTTTTCATGCTGCACATAATCATTTATAAGTTTTAAAACTTGCCTGTTTAAAACGGCTGGTTTTATTTTTAGACACTTAATTTAATAAGGATAAAATATTTGACAGAGTCCTTCATTTCTTTGCTACTTGGTAGTCTTAGGAGATCACCTATTTTATGGTGATGAAAGTATCAAGAAAATAAATATACTGAGTCAGGGTAGTGGCACACCCACAGAGTACAAACACTACTATGTATGAGGATCCAGGTTCAGGCCCCCGCCCCCACCTGCCCCACTGCAGGAAGCTTCCTGAATGGTGGAGCTCTGTGTCCCCTATATCTCCCTCCCTCCTTATTTTAATTGCCACCAGGGTTATCCCTGGGGCTTAGTGGTTGTATAATAAACCCGTTGCTCCCAGTAGGCCTTTTGTTTTCCCAGCCTCCCCCCCCATATTTTTTTTTTTTTCCTTTTCTGTTTTTGATAGGCACAGAGACTTTGAGAGTGAAGGGGAAGAAGGGGGGGAGAGAAAGAGAAGTCCTTGTAGTACTGCTTCACCACTCATGAAGCTTTCCTCTCTGCAAGTGGGCAATGGGACCTTGAACCCAGGGCCATGGGACCTTGAACCCAGAGCCCAGCTCCCTCTATCCTATGCCTCTCTCAGGATAAGGAGGGGGAAAAAAAAAAGCAGCTGGACTTCTAGAAGCTGTGGAGTCATTCTGTTGTCAGTAAGCCTCATAGATAACCCTGGTGGAAAAAAAAAAAAAAAAGAGAGGAAGAGGAACAGTTCTGTCAACTATGAATAATATGCTGTGCTAATCAGTTGTAGAGCATGGAGAATTCACAAACTGTACTGTAGCCAGTATTCTTTCAGGTGGCATATGCCTCTGGAGTACATGATAGCAGGGACCACACTCCCAGGAAAGTGGGTTTGGACACCCTGTAAAGGGGGGGATATGGTTGTTGTGGTATGTTGAACATCTATATTCTTTATAAATGGTAGATACTGGATAGATTTGAACTGGTGAGAGAAGATAACCTCTGTTAGATTATAACATTGATTCCAGACAACTCTTCCCAGTTCAAAATCACTTCATAGATTTTTAAAGGTATTATGTGAATATACACTAATTTTTTAAAAAGAGTATTAAAATATTTTGGTTGAGGATAGGCAAATTTGTTGAAAGCAAAATCTTTGTTTTGTCTTGTTGTAGTTCATTGTCAATGTGTTCCACATAGTTCCATATAATATTAGACCCTTTGACTATATGATAACATCAAAGACATGCCTGAAGGGCACCTAACTTTTCTTTTTAAAGTGGGAGATACACTAGAAGAAGCCAGCATAAAAGGTTATTTGAAAGACATCAAACATGGACTTGTCTGGACTTTGCAGGTTTTGAAGTATATATAGGAATCAAAATTGACTCATTACTTTTAAACCCTTGTGTCAGTTTTAAAAAAATGTTATGAATGGTAGTATTTGAGGTATATAATTGTTACTTAGATATCCAACGAGTCTCCCCACAGGAAATTACATACATCTGAAAATTCTGAAAAAAAAAAAAAATATATATAATTGTTTTTGTTGTTCACTTTATTTGACTAAAGCATAGTAAAATGACTTTAAAAGCATGATGTATACAAAACAATATGTACACTAAGACTGTAAGCTGCATATACATATTTTTTTTGGAAAGATTCTATTTATTTATAAATGAGAAAGATAGAAGGAGAGAGAGGAAAAAAACAGATATCACTCTGGTACATGTGCTGAACTCAGGACCTCATGCTTGATAGTCTAATGCTTTATCTACTGCACCACCTCTGACCACCCTGTACATCTTTTAACACTAGGAAGAAAACTAAATCTCATAACTTTTGTTGAAGAATAGTAATATGCAAACCAGATCATTTTTGTTGAGAAATTCTGGACCTATTTGTGGTGGAGTTTATATATTTCTTGTCTATAGGTTAATCGTATCCTTTCATACATTGTATGACTTATGGTGTTTTTGTGACAAAGACTGCTACTAATAGGGTTAAACACAAATTGATAATCCAGTGTTTATGTTTTGAATTCAGAATGAACAGTTTTAATAGAGTTTAATAGAAACTTCAGAATTTTTTTCATTTCAGAATTTTTATTAAAATACTCATTTGGGTATAATATATATTATGTATAATATATATATGTATATTAACAACAGAATTTGGGGCCCCTTTAAATTCTCAGAATTGGCTTTATTATTTAAAAGTATATATCATAAAATGGAATTTAGAATGATAGTAAATGGTCCATGACAGGTCATTGTTTCTAATATTGGGTTTTTTTCTCCTCTCAAAGTCAGTTCCAGACTTCTCCCCATACACTGGTGCTCCATGTATGCCAGGGCTCCAACCTGGGCCACATGGCAATGCTCATTCCCTATCCAGTGAGCTAGCTTTGTGCCTCTGTGAGTATCTGGTGAATAGAGCAATCGATTTCATAAAAACTTAGGAACTCCTTTAAGAAAGGGCAAAGTATACTCCAAAATGACTGAATGGATGTTTGATTGTTTGGGGCTGTACCCCTTTATTTTCCTCAGATCTTTGACCAGTACTATCAGTAACTGGCATCTGTTGTTTGTACATGTGCATTAGCTTCCAGAAATTCAGTATAATTCACAAACATTAATCTACCCACTTTGAGATAACTAAATCTTATAAGCAATGCACAACCTAAATATGACTATACATCATAAAGGCAGTGCTTTTCACTTTTGAATTGAAATAACATATTATGCAATTAAAGAAATAATCCAAATAGCAACTTTAGTGGAAGATAAATTACGTGAGCTGTTTTATAAAGCACTGTTAAAGCCGCACTTAAGTCTTTAAGGGATAGTGCAAACCCATGATATGTTCTAGGTACAAAGCTAAAATAAGTAAAATATTAACATAAAGAGTGACTTTTCTTTTTTAGTTAATAAATTGACTCTTGCCTTATTGCTGCATTCTTAAATTGTGTGGTATTTATCTGTGTACTGATATACACGTGTATACACACGCACACACACTCAAGACAGGTCTTTTGCATAACATTTCTTCAACAAATTCCTCAAGTTGCTAGTGTTACAGTCTCAGATGTGTTGTTGAATGGACTACCTGTTCATACAGGAGCTGCATTGTTGTGTAGCTTCATTCCTTCCGATGGGTGTGGAACAGGATTAAAGCACATTTTATAGGGTTCTAATTGTAGATGCCTAATTGACTTGATGAATAACAAATGCTGAAATTTAAAAGATACACACACATACATACATACAAACCTGTTTCAGGGCTGATCTGCCTGACAGAACAAATGCCTCACAGGTGTTGAATACTTCTAAGATAAAAGAATAGTCTTTCTGTATTTCTCAAGAATTTTCTTTTGAAGTTTACATGGATTTTCTACCTCATTGTTTCTTTTCTTAAAATGGCTCATGTCAAAAATCCCATCTCATTTTTGGCTTCACTTTTCACTTTTAAAGACGTACCTGAGATTTAGAAGTCTGCCAGAATTACAAGAAAATGTATCAAATAAATTTTCACACAGCTTGGCAGGGGAGGAAAAACAAAAACCTGCTGACTCAAGTCTTTGGTCTAGTAGGGTCACAAGTTCTTTACTTCTTCAACAATGACTTGATTCTTTAAGTACCTCCAAGATCTCATGAGAGGCTGTCATTATTACTTAAAGCTGAAAGAAGCTTCTTAGGCTAGAAATTTGGTAGCTGAAAAACATTTATTTATTTTATATATTTATATATTTATGTACTTATTTATATATGAGAGATTCAGAGAGGGATATACACAGAGAGAAAGAGACTAGAACACTACTCAGCCCTGGCTTATGGCAGTGCTAAAAATTGTGCCTGGGACCTCAGAACCTCAGGCACAAAAGTCTTTTGTGTAACCATTATGCTATCTCCCCTGGCTGAAAATATTTTTTGTTACTGGTTTTTATTTATTTGTGGTTTAATTTTTATTTTTTAAAGAGAGAAAGAGAACCAGACCATCACTCTGATACATATACAATTGAACTCAGAACCTCATGCCTGAAAGTCCAATGCTTTATCCACTGTGCCATCTCCCGGACAACTGAAAATATTTTTTTAATCAAAAGATTAGACCCATTTTTATTTTTAATACCAAAAGTTTTTTATTGTTATGCTTATAATTTAAGAGTTTTGCAATTCATTTAATTTTTTTTTTATTATTGGTTAGAGAAATTGAGAGGGTAGGAGGAAATAGAGGGAAAGAGAAAGACACCTGCAGCCCTGCTTTACCACTTGTGAAGCTTTCTCTAGGTAGGTGGGGACTAGAAGCTTGAACTCAGGTCCTTGTGCACTGTAATGTGTGCTTAACCAGGAGAGCCACCACTCAGCCCCTTGGAATTTTTTCTTTTTGTATTTATAAGCCTCAAAACTGATTTTTTTTTTTTTTTTTTTTTTTTATTCCAGCCTCCCTTTGGGGCAGTCCTACCCTTTTGAGTTTGTAGTTAGGGTAAGGTTCTGAAGAGGCTCACAGAAAGACTAATGAGAACATACTTTTTTTTTTTAATTTTAAGATTTAGTTTATTTATTAATGAGAAGGGTAGGAGGAGGTGGGGGAGAGAATCAGACATCACCCTGGTACATATGCTGCTGGGGATTAAAGTCAGAACCTCATGCTTTTTCCACTGGGCCACCTCCTGGACCATGTGAGGACTTTCTTTATGGAAGTGACCATTATAGAGAAGAATCTGCTAGGTGTCTAGGCACAGAGCATGTAGGGCAGAATCCAAGGATGCTATGACTAGGTGATGAAGTGGCCCAGTATTGATCAAAATAGACATCATTAAGTGAGGAAATCTGGTATACTTTACCTACTTTTCCTCAGAGTTAAAGTATCTTGTGACTGCAGTGTACCATAACCAGGAAGTTGGCGTTGCTGCAATCTACCAGCCTTGCTCAGGTTTCAGATTTTCATACACTCACATACATGTAGGATAAACTAAAATGTGTTAGTTGTGTATAGTTTAATTATATGTGTAGATGCACCAAGGTTCCCTCCTGTTACCCTTACCTAGCTACCTTTCCCCACTGCTAACCTTTCCAAGTTTTGGCCACCCTTAATCTATTCCGCATATCAATAGTTTGGTCATTTCAAGGCTGCTACATGGTGGAATTGTGTGAGATACAGCCTTTGAGATGGACTTTTTATTGTTCTTAATGAATTAGAGATCATTAAACTATGGCCTCATGTATAGAAGACATGTTTTTTACCCAGAAAGCCACTTCATCCTAGAGGTGTTCTTTTATTTATTTTTTTTTAAGATTTATTTTATTTCAGCTGTGATACAGAGTTTTTTATATGAGACAGACAGGAGGAGAGAAACCAGAGCACACTTCACTACATGCATGCCAGCATGCAAGTCCTGCACTATACCAGTTAAGTTATTTCATGGATTCTTGTTTTTATTTTATTTATTTATTTTTACTGCTGTTACTTTTTTTAAATTTCTTTATTGGAGGATAAATGTTTTACATTCCATAGTAAATACAATAGTTTGTACATGCATAACATTTCTTAGTTTTTCACATAACAATACAACCCCTGCTAGGTCCTCTGTCATCCTGTTCCAGGACCTGAACTCTCCTTCCCACCCACCCCAGAGTCTTTTACTTTGGTGCAATACACCAACTCCATTCCAGGTTCTACTTAGTGTTTTCTCTTCTGATCTTGTTTTTCAACTTCTGCATGTGAGTGAGATCATCCTATACATCATTCTGTTTCTGACTTATTTCAGTTAACATGATTTCTTCAAGCTGCATCCAAGATGGGCTAAAAATGGTGAAATCACTATTTTTAATAGCTGAGTAGTATTCCATTGTGTATCTAGACCACAACTTGCTCAGTGACTCATCTGTTGTTGGACACCTGGGTTTCCAGGCTTTGGTTATTATAAACTGTGCTGCTGTGGACATGGATATACACAAATCTTTTTGGATAGGTGTGTTGGGTTCCTTAGGATATATCCCTCTTGTTTTTAACTCAGAATAATAATCCACCTAAGTCATCTACTGTCGGGCTAGCAACATGAAAGAGAGAGATGACCCAAGAACCAAGCTCGTGGCAGCAAGGTCATTCAAATCTTTATTCATCCGAGTGCCCCAGAGTCTGGCGGTAGCATACCTGGTTAAGCCACGTGGCACAAACCGCAGTGGCTGGCATCAGCCTTCCAGTCTGCAACCGCTGCTTCTCCAGGTTGGAACATGGAAGAGACAAGTCAGGAATGGAAGTGGCTTGACAATACCATACATGGTTAGGAAAGGGGCAGAGAAAGGTGAAAAAGGTAGGGACTTCATTAGCAACTGTTGCTAGGGATTTAACTGGTAGGACTAATAATACCCTGCGGTCTTGAGGGAAGGAAAAGAATATATTAAATGAACAGAATGGGTGGGGGAATAGGGTGGAGGCCTTAAGTCATTTGTTAGATAAAGCAAAAGATTGATATGTAGATAATAACAGGATGGGCCATAGTATCAAGGAATGCAGGGTGGAGCAGGGGGAGTTGGCTTAATGTTTTAAGGAATGTCAGCCTCCTAGAGGCAGAAAAATGCAGGGTGCTTTGTGAGGCAGGGAGTCTGATAAGACGAGGCAAACCTTTGGGGTTCCCCTGTCCCTCCTTGCTCAACCTCTCAGTAGAGAGAGAGACTGACAGGATAGATGCGCCCCTCAGGTCAAACCCTGTCAGGCTCTACCACATCCTCACAATTTCCCTACAATCTACCAGTTATACTACTAGATTGTTGAAGAAGTCATGGTGTATTTTTTACAGAAAAAAAATTTGGCTTTTTCAATAGCGCAGTCTTTTCCAGCTACTCCTGTAAACATTTGATTGTAGATTTATTCATAACATTGTTCTAAATATGAAAAACAAGTTTTTATAACTAGATATTATATCATATTATATTACATTACATTACATTATATTATATTATATTATATTGTATCTAGATCAGATTTAATAGAATTTTAAAAGAAGAGTTTAAAGGGCGGCCATGCAGTGGTGCACCTGATTAAGTGCACACATTACAGTGCAAAAGGACCCAGGTTCAAGCCCCTGGTCCCTACCTGTAGGGGGAAAGCTTCATAAGTGGTGAGGCAAGGCTATGGATGTCTCTTTTTCTTTCCCTAACTCTCCCTCCCCTCTAAATTTCACTTTATCAAATAAATAAAATATTTTTTAAAAGAAAGAATTTGATATTGCTTCTATCTCTTTATTCTACTTTACATGAAAAAATGTTTTTGATTAGTTTTTTAAATATTTACTTATTTATGTATTCCTTTTGTTGCCCTTATTGTTTCATTGTTGTAATGATTATTGTTGTTGTTATTGATGTCATCATTGGATAGGACAGAGAAATGGAGAGAGGAGGGGGAGAGAAAGATAGACATCTGCAGACCTGCTTCACTGCTTGTGAAGCAACTCCCCTGCAGGTGGGGAGCCGGGAGCTCGAACCATGATCCTTAAGCTGGTCCTTGGTGCTTTGTGCCACGTGCGCTTAACCCACTGTGCTACCACCCAACTCCCTTTCATTAGTTTTACAGCAAACTCCTTGAAATATGTGTCCCATAGAAGAATATGTTTAGGTGGAAAAGTCATGACACATTTTTGCATAGAAAAAGAGAAAAATATGTTACGACTTTTCCAACAACCAATAGCTATTACAATCATTCTACATATGTGCAAATTATATGAATAATAATCATAACATTTAGCATTTTACTTATTCAAACTACTGACCATAGGAGTTAGAGTAGGATGTATTGCATTGTCAGAAAAGCCATGACATACATTTTCTGTTTTTTATGCAAAAAATGTGTTGTGACTTTTCTGACAACTTATTATCTCATTAGTTAAACACTTCCTAGATAAGAAATTTGAGATATGGAACACAAATGTAGTAGAGGGCCAGGAGATGACTCACCTTTTAATACTTTGCCGTGCACAAAGACCTAAATTCTAGCTTCTTGCTCCACATGGAAGTGCCATCATGACACCAAGAAGCTTCATGAATGAGAGTCATGGAGAGAAGCACTGAACTTCCTCCTCTGCAGTGGGTGTCAGACTTGACCCTGAGTTGCACATAAGACAAAGCAGCCATCTTACTAGTTGAAGTATCTGCCAACCCTCAAACATTTAAATACTATAGTAGATATCTTGGGTTTAAAACATTAATATATTTTGTTAAGTACTTTTCTGTAAGCATTAAAAATTTTTTTTTATTTATTATCTTTATTTATTGGATAGAGACAGCCAGAAATCAAGAGGGAGGGGAGTGGTAGAGAGGGACAGAGACAGAGAGACACCTGCAGCCCTGCTTCACCACTCGTAGAGCTTTCCCCCTGCAGGTGGGGACCGGGGCCTCGAACCCAGGTCCTTATGCATTGTAATACATGCGCTCAACCAGGTGAACCTCCACCCGACCCCTTTCTGTAAGCATTTTTGCTTCTAGTCTAGGACTTCCTGCCATAATCTATTTTAATCCCCAAAGACTTGAGCCTACATAAGTATTGTTGCTATTGCAAATGCTTAGACTATGGCAGAACATAAACCTTCATTTAGAGATCACTTGTAATATTATTGTCCCTGCTATTAGCAAGGAAGTAACTTAGGTGGAGAAAATTTCTTTCTGTTTGGCTGTCACATAATAGACTGAAAGCAATAACGTTACAGATATACTTTTGTGACCTCAGGTTAAGTAAGGGAAAGACACTCCTCAGAGTGATAGAACCTGATTCATTCACTATTCAGATTTTTAAAACAGTATATTATTAAACTTAAAAAAATATCAGTTTCTTTAGAAATGGTAAAATACATTTTTTTAATTTTACAGGTTTACAAGTAAAAGTAACCAAACTGAAAAAGGATCGAATTTTGTAAGTATCAAAATATACCACTTATTATTTATAAAGTAATTGATATCCTTGTTCTATTTGACTTCAAAGTCTTACTTATAAGGAATTTAGGTTTACTTAACATGGATATGAGTAATTGACAATGAGTTTTTTTTTCTTTTTTCAAAATTCTAAAGAATAACTATTTAGCATTAGTTAACATTTTCTGTATAGCAACACATTAGTCTACCCTTAGAGTAATAGAATTGCACCTGTTCGAGACCTTGGTTCCAAAAGAGGAAAAAATACATATTGTAGCAGGCAGGGATCATCAACAAAGGGTGAAATTAGTGAAAATATAATGAAATACACTAGTTACAATGTTTACAAATTACTCAAAGTTATCTCCCCACAATATACTTATTACTTACAAGAGGAAAATTATGTTGTAGCAGAGACTTCTTTCTAACAAAAGGATCAAAGTTAATATCATTAGTAATCAAATATGTCAGCCTCATGGATCTACAAATATGAAACACTAAAAAGAGCACTCTATTAACTTTCATCATATTCTTACAGAAGATGCATGGCCAAAGTTTTATTATAGGAAAAAGTCATTTATTATCAGAAAAGCTCAAGTTGAGTAGATTTAAAAAATTAAAACCAGGGAGTCAGCACAGCGGGTTAAATGCACCTGGCACAAAGCACACGGACTGGTATGAGGATTCTGGTTCAAGCCACCAGCTCCCTGCCTGCAGGGGGGGTCACTTCACAAGTGGTGAAGTAAGTCTGCAGTTGTCTATCTTTCTTCCTCTCTGTCTTCCCCTCCTCTCTCAATTTCTCTCTGTCCTATCCAACAACGACGACAACCACAACAATGGCACCAAAATGGAAAAGATGTCCTCCAGGAGCAGTGGATTCCTAGTGCAGGCACCAAGCCCCAGCAATAACCCTGGAGGCGAAAAGAAAAGAAAAGAAAAGAAAAGAAAAGAAAAGAAAAGAAAAGAAAAAAGAGAAAAGAAAACTGGTTAGTACTTTTTAGAGTTAGTGAAATGATCAGGGACAGTATATGCACTGTAGGTTCTGGATTGAATTTGAACCATAAAATATGATTTAGAAGGTCAAATGATGAGATTTAAATAAGGTCTTTAGATTAATAGTATTCTATCAATTTTTATTTCTTGATCATAGTAATTGTATTATGCTTATGCAAGATATTAATGTTTTTGAGAAGCTAGATGATACATGTGCAGATGTTCTTTAATGACTTTACTTTAAGATACATCATGTAAAAAATGAAAAAAAAACTCATTCCACAAGGTAACTTCTCTTCATGCAGCTGCTATATGTTAAAGAAAATCAGAGTTTTAACAAGAAATAAGGAAATGACTGTTAGGCACCAAAAGTGTATATATCATGAGCAGTCAGTCAGTCATATTCCTGTGACTCAGAGAGTAGTAGCCAGAACAACTCTTGAGACTTAAAACAAAACAAAACTATATTCTTGCCTTGCCTTTTCATACACTTTAGTACTGATGGGATTGTCTTATGTTTATGTATGTTAGAATTAACTGAGTAATTAGAGGAAAGCACTACGTATATGACTTTTCCTTATATTAAAAAATATTTCCTGTGTTCACTTCACAAAACATCTACAAAAAAGTAAATACAATAAATTGCATTGGTTGTGTAAGGAAAATTGGATCCTTCTTTTCTTGGTTAATAAGTTAAATTTCTTTTTATATCCACCTGAAGTCACAAAGGGAATATAGTTGGTTTTATTAGGAATAAACAGGATTTTCTTTAGTAGTAAAAAATGTTTTGAGTGGTTTGAGGCTTAAAATTATACTTAGGTATTTGGTCTGTATTGTGTGGTGCTAAGCATAGAACCCAGGTCCTCATATGCTCTCCCACAGACTCATCCTCGTTGTTGTTTATAGGCCAGATAGTGACGGTTAATACAATTACTATTAATCAGAAAATGAATACCATCAGTGACTTGGTATGGTGGTCAAACATGTCCCAAGCTAATAACTGAACCACTACTTGCCAAAGTTATTCTGTGAGTCTCCCTTTTTTTTTTTTTTTAAATATTTTATTTAATTTATTTATTCCCTTTTGTTGCCCTTGTTGTTTTATTGTTGTAGTTATTATTGTTGTTGTTATCGTTGTTGGATAGGACAGAGAGAAACGGAGAGAGGAGGGGAAGACAGAGAGGGGGAGAGAAAGATAGACACCTGCAGACCTGCTTCACCGCCTGTGAAGCAACTCCCCTGCAGGTGGGGAGCCGGGGTTCGAACCGGGATCCTTATGCCGGTCCTTGTGCTTTGCGCCACCTGCGCTTAACCCACTGCGCTACAGCCCGACTCCCCGAGTCTCCCTTTTTATGGGCAACACTATATAAGAATTATCATTCCCTCTGACCTTTTCTAATGCCAAAGCATAATGTTTCAGAATTAGTAGTAAAACAATGAACTCTTTATGTTGTGCTTTTACTCAATCTTAATGATTTTGTAAATATTGGATTAACAGCTATTAATGAGAATGATATTATTTAAAATCAAAATATTAGCAATTTCTAAGAAGCAATATTAAACCTAGAAATCATTATATTTTCTATTTGATTATACACTTTAGGCTGTATTCACTAAATAACTTTAGGCTGTATTCACTAAAGAACTTTAGTTGTATTAAAATGAATCCTTTATATAGGTCTAATAATTCTGTTTTCTAAAATAGTATTTCTTCTTAATTTGAATTTGAGTCATTTCTCTAGATTGAATAACTAGATGCTATTATCAATTGACTAAACATTACTAGACATGAACAATATTTGCTTATGACAAATGCCCTTTTTGTAACTGTCTTTTTACAAAGTGTAAGTATATCCCCATGCACATAATCAAATTACCATGTGAAAAAGATTCTTAAATTTGTAAATAACTATTATAAATTACTCTCTCAAAAATTACCTATAACATTTTTGAGTTGTAAAGAATGGAAAGACAGATGGTTGGTTATTCAGTAGCTGGTGATAATGCCTTAATCACTTTGTAGTCCACAGTTACTTAATCCTTCTTGCAGCCTTTTAATGTATATTGTAATTATTCTGTGTCTGTGTTCATCAGGTAGCTTAGGGCTATGTATTTTGGAAGCCCAGGTAAGTAGCTAAATTCCCTGAGTAATCAGAGAATTAAAGGGATGATTTATTGTCTAGTGAGTTAGGTCTTTGCATTGTGCAAAGAGGAAATTGGCCTGTTGTACTAAGTAAACTTGTGTTTGCCTGATTTGCCATAATCCTTTTCCCCCAGTATAGTTTCCTTTTACAGAATCAAGGTGTAGTAAAATTATGATGTCTTATCTCATCTCTGTTATTAGAATAGCTGTTTTTGGAGATAGCTCAGTTCTTAGGAATTCACGTCTGGAAAAAGGTAATAAAAAAAGTGCTATATTTGTTCACTTCAGGTTTTTTTTGTTGTTGTTTTAATTTTATTTTTATTAGTGATTTACAAAATAACAGGGGTACAGTTCCACATCATTCCCACCACCAGTGTTCCATTCATTTTCCATTGGAAACTGCAGTAGTTCTCACAAGGGCACAGATACAGGTTGACTATTGTTTATATATATATATATATGTGTCAAACGCTAGAAGAAGAATATATATATATAATTTTTAATTAATGATTTAATAATGATTTGCAATTGGCCTACCTGATTGACAAGATTGTGGTGTAAGAGGGGTACAGTTCCATACAATTCCCACCACCAGAATTCCACATCCTCTCTCCTCCATTGGAAGTTTCCCTATTCTTTATCCCTCTGGGAATATGGACCTAAGATCTTTATGATGTGCAAAAGGTGGGAGGTCTGGCTTTTGTAAATGTTTCTCCACTGGACATGACTGTTGACAGGTAGATCCATATCCTCAGCTTGTTTCTATTTTTTGGTAGGGCTCTGGGGGGGTGGGTAGAGTTCCAGGACACATTGATGAGGTCATCTGCCCAGGGAAGTCAGGTTGTCGTCATGATAGCATCTGCAACTTGGTGGCTGAAAAGCATTACGATATAAAGCTGAACAATTTGTTTAATAATCAGGAAACTAAAGGTAAAAGTAGAGCAGATCATATTTGGGGGTCATCGTGTTAGAAGAAGCTGGGGAGTCTATTTTAGGTATATTCCAAGAGGGCCCATGACTACTAATTTTTGACTGAGGGATTGACTTATTTCTATAACTCTCTGTGTATCTGTGTGTGACTTAAAGTCATAGCTACAGCTATTTCATTTTAAGTCATAGCTACACCTGTTACTACTTCTGAATGTCTTCCTTTTTTTCCTCTTTTCTCTCTGGATCCTAATGGAATTGGTTTTCAGAACAAATCATCTTTCCCTAATATTTCTCCCCCTGTGGGAGTATAAACCAGAATTTTTTTTTTAATCATCAGTTTTTATTTTTATTTATTTATTTATTTATATTTTTTATTTTTATATTACAGAATTACATGTTGACAGGGGTTTGGATCCACACCATTCCCACTAGCAGAGTTCTGAATCTTCACTCTCCCCACTGCAATCCACCACAGTTCTCCCAAGGTTGTAGTCATGGGCCAGCCATCTTCTCTACAACTATCTGTTCACATTTATACATAGTTGCCCCTTCTTTTTCTGATTCAATCCTGTCTTCCCTCTAAGCCACTCATGACATCATAACTACCTCCATATGTCTCTCTCCTTTTTCTTCTCACTCTCTCTGGGTGCTGATGGAGCTGGAGTGCAGAGTCCTCTTATCTTCATTCTATCACTTCTCCCCTGCTGGGAGTATGGATCAAGGTTGTTTATGGGAAGCAGAAGGTAAAGTTCTGGCTTTTGTAGCCGCTTCTCCACTGAGCATGGGTGTTGACAGGTCTATGCATATCGTCAGCCTGTTTCTGTCTTTCCCTAGTGGACCAGAGCTCTGGAGTTGTGAGGGTCCAGGACACATTGGTGAGGTCGTCTGCCCAGAGAAGTCAGGGTGGAGTCATGGTAGCATCTGCAGCCTGGTGTCTGGAAGGTGGCATGACCTAAGTTGAGACAAGATGGTTAGTGAACAGGAACCAGAAAGTAGGGTCAGAGCAGATGAGATTAGGGATTTTAGGGTAGGAGAACCACTTTAGGCATGTTCCTCAGAGCATACAACTATGGTAGTTTTGCTTGAGTTTGGTAGCTAGCCTGAGGTTGGGTGAGAATATTGTCTGAGAGAATGGTGTCAGAGTAGAGAAAAGGGCTAGAATGTTGGATTAGGGCAGGGAGTAGTTCCCATTCTTATATTTAAAAAAATTCTCTGGCTAGAATTAACTATTTACCACCATCCACTTGCACCAGGGCCCATATGTAAATACATATTTATATTAAGTGCCAGAACCTGTGTAACCTCTAAGTCCCTATTGATCTGAGCTTAAAGCTCATGGCCACATCTGAGGAACATTGCAGGCTGCACTCATTTCAGGACCAGTCTTTTTCTAGTGGCAGGACAGGATACCCCATCCTCCCTTTGTAGACTAAGGCTATCCCTGCTGTCATTGCTTTATGGTAGAGCCAAGGTCCTGGGAGGGCCCTTAGTTTTTATGTTTATTTATTTGCTTCCAGGGTTATTGTTGGGGCTCAGGGCTAGCACTGCTCCTGGAGGCCCTTTTTCTTCTTCTCCTTCTCCTCCTTCTTCTTCTTCTCCTTCTTCATTTTTATTGGGTAGGAAAGAGAGAAAATGAGAGAAAAGTAGAAAATAGAGATAGAGAGGGGGAGAGAAAGATAGTCACCTGCAGACCTGCCTCACTGCTTGTGAAGTGTCCCCCCCCCGCCCCCTGCAGATGGGAGCCAGGGACACCAACTGGGATCCTTGCTCTTTGCACCCTGTGGGCTTTACCCACTGTGCTACCGCAGGCCCCCCCTTATTTCTCTCTCTATTGACCCCTCCCACATCTCCCACTCCCCCAAACCCGCTATATCACTTTGATTTTCAAAGTCATGGGAAGATGGCCTGTCATATACATGATTTTTCCAGTTTTACATGAAATTATATTTAAATGTCCATTTACTTTATAAGGACAAAAGGCTGCTTGGATAATTTTACTGCATCTGCAGTAAAATGCAACTTATGGGATAGGCATGTTGAACTTGCCTTAGATAGGTGACACTAATGATTAACATAATAGCTGACATACTTTGAATGACATTCAAAATACACCTCTCAAAATAATTTGACTATTGACAATTTTTTTTTTTAATTTAAGAAAGGATTAGTGAACAAAAACATAAGGTAGGAGGGGTACAACTCCACACAATTCCCACCACCCAATCCCCATAACCCACCCCCTCCCATGGTAGCTTTCCCATTCTCTAGCCCTCTGGGAGCATGGACCCAGGGTCGTTGAGGGTTGCAGAAGGTAGAAGGTCTGGCTTCTGTAATTGCTTCCCCGCTGAACATGGGCGTTGACTGGTCGGTCCATACTCCCAGTCTGCCTCTCTCTTTCCCTAGTAAGGTGTGTCTCTGGGGAAGCTGAGCTCCAGGACACATTGGTGGGGTCTTGACAATTTTTTTAAA